>NW_006921687.1:5079025-5079618 GCF_000298275.1 Orycteropus afer afer
TCTGTCTTATTGAACTTTGCTACTAGTGTTGGAGCAAGATGGTATCTCATTGTTTTGATTTGCGTCTCTCTAATGGCTAATGATCGTGAGCTTGTTCATATGTTTGTTGGCCATCTGAATATCCTATCCTCTTTGGTGAAGTGTCTATTAATGTCTTCTGCCCATTTTTAATTGGATTATTTTTCTTTTTGTTATTGAGGTCTTGGGGTTTTCTATAAATTCTAGAGATAAGTCCCTTGTCAGATAGGTCATTGCCAAATATTTTTTCCCAATGTGTAGGTTCTCTTTTGAGTCTTTGGAAGCACATAAAAATTTAATTTTTAGAAGGTCCCATTCATCTAGTTACTCTTCTGCTGTTTGTGCATTTTGGGTTATGCTTGATAGTCTATTTATGCCATATATTAGGGCCCCTAAATTTGCCCCTAGTTTTCCTTGAGGAACTCTATAGTTGTAGGTTTCACATTTAAGTCTTTGGTCCATCTGGAGGTAATTTTTGTGTATGGTGTGAGGTACAGATCTTGTTTCATTTTTATGCAAATGGATCTCCAGTTTTGCCAGCACCATTTATTAAACATTCTCTTCCCCATTTAATG
>NW_006921687.1:5079718-5092114 GCF_000298275.1 Orycteropus afer afer
GCATATAGATTGAATAAGTGTGGAGAAAGAATACAACCCTGACGCACTCCCTTCTTGATTTTAAACCATGTAGTGTCCCCTTGTTCTGTTATGTAACCTGAGCCAACTTGAAAAACAGAGTTCCCATCAATTGAGATGGGGAAGATTATGGACAGTGTAAGCATTAAGTCAGTGTGTCTCAAAGGAAGTTTCCCATCATAATCACTTGGGGAATTTTTGTTAATGTTAATTAATGTCCAGAGCACAACCCAAATAAATAGAATTTCTGAGAGTTGGGCCACGGTATCACTGTTTAACACCTCTCCCCCCTCAAAAAATCAAACTTATTGCCATCAAGTCGTTTGTGACTCATAGTGACCCCCATGGGGTTTCCGAGGCTGTAAATCTTTCTGGAAGTAAATCGCCCAGTCTTTCTTCTGCAGAGCAGCTGGTAGGTTTGAACTGCCGACCTTCCAGTTAGCAGTCAAGTCACTTATCCATTACACCCCCAGAGCTCCTAGGTGATTCTAATGTGCAGTCAGGGCTGCAGACCTTTACATTAACTCTCTATTAATTAACAATTATGTCCTGAATGTCTCATATTGGCCAGACAACACATGATAGTTTTCTCTAATTTAAGTACCACAACGCTTTCAGGAAGAGTTTGGGCGTAAGGTCACAAATAGTAAGTGGCAAAGTCAGGGATTTCTAGCCAGTTGCCTATAACTTAAAGTCCTTTCCACTGTAAGCTTGCTGCTCCAAGGATAATTTGAGAAGTAGCAGCATCACCTGAGACCTGCCACGCCACTGCCATCAAGTTGATTCCAACTCATAGCTACTCTATAAGATAGAGTACAACTGCCCCTTAGGGTTTCCAAGGTTGTGAACCTTTATGGAAGCAGACTGCCACATATTTCTCCCACAGAGTGGCTGGTGAGTTTGAACCATCAACCTTTTGGTTGACAGCCAAGCACTTTAACCAGGCATCATCACAGATCTGCTAAATAAGAATCTGCATTTTAACAAGACCCCCCAGATGACTCATAAATACATTAGCATTTGAGAAGCCTTGAATTAGCCACACTAGCACTCTCCACTACATTTCCATTATGGTATAAGGCGGATCTAAACAAATCATACTGATGAGCCAAGAGCAATATTTAGTTTTCAGGAACCCTTCAAATTATGCTAATTGTTTACAAGTATCAGTTAACAAATCACCACTTAGTTATTTAAGGTCTGAAAAAAAATAAACTTTTAAAAAGGATTATCTCTGGAAAAGTCACTTAGCATTTCTTTTTGGGAAAGTTTTGTTTTACTTCTTTTTTTTAATTATAGTGATACATACAACAAAATATACAATAATTCATCAATTTCTACACACACACTCCAGTGACACTAATTACATACTTCAAGTTTTACAACCATTCTTGGTCTCTTTTTCCAAATTATCCAATCCATAATTATTAATGTATATTCAATGAACTCTAAGAAAAAAAACTTTTCCCCCTCCTTCCCACCTCTTATAACCACTAATTACTTTTCCACCTATTTACTTATTTCATATAAGTGATATTATACAGTATCTGTCCTTTTGTGTCTGACGTATTTTGCTCAGCATAATGTCCTTTAGGTTTATCCAGGTTGTGGCATATATCAGAACTTCATTCCTATTTATGGCTGAGTAATAGTCTATTTTATGTATACACCACATTTTGTTTATTTATCAGTTGATAGAACATTTTGGTTGTTCCCACCTTTTGCCTGGTGTCAATAATGCTGCAATGAACACTGGTGTACATATGTCTGTTCATATGGCTGCTTTCAGATCTTTGGGGTATACACCTGAGAGTGGAATTGCTGGTTCATATGGTAGCTCTATGCTTAACCTTTTGAGGGACTGCCAAACTTTTTCCACAGTGGTCATACCGATTTGTGATCCTACTACAGTGATAAGTGTTATGTTTCTCTACAACCTTGCCAACACCTAGTGTTTTCCAGCTGTTTTTTTTTTTTTTAATTATTGTCATTCTAATAGGGTGAGATAATATCTCATTGTGGTTTTGATTTGCATCTTACTAGTGGCTAATGACTTTGAGCATCTTTTCTTGTAATTGTTGTCCAGTTGAATATCCTTCTTGATGGAATGTTTATTCCTTTACCCAATATTTGTTAAATTGTAGAAGTATTTTGGATAATAGGCTTTTATCAAATATACAGGTCCTCAAAACTTTTAAACATGCTTTTCATGCACAGATGTATTTAATTTTCATGAGGTCTGTTAGTCTGTTTTGTCTTCAGTTGCTCACTCTTATTGTATCTGATAGCCCATCACAAAAACCTAGGTCCCACAGCTTCAATCCTGACACTTTCTTCTATGCATTCTATACTTTTAGTTTCACATTAAGGTTCTTGACCCATTTTGAATCGGTTTTGTTGGTGACCCAACAGATTGGGTTCATTTTGCTACGTGTAGATAACAATTTTTCTAGCACCATTTATTGAAGAGACACTTTCTTTTCCACTGGAATGAATTTAGCACCCTTTTTGAAAATTAGTTGACCATATATGCATGGATGTATTTCTGGGTTCTTAATTCTGTTCCTTGGCCAATATGTCTATTATTTTATAAGTACTAGCTGTTTTAATTACTGTTGCTTTATAGTAGGAGCTCTGGTGGCTTAGTGCCTAAGGCATTTGACTGCTAAGCAGAAGGCTGGGGTTCAAACCCACCAGCCACTCCTTGGAAGGAAGATTGGGCAATCTACTTCCATAGTAATACCACCTCGGAAACCCAAGGATGGGTCACTATGGGTCAGATCCAACTCGATTTGAGGTCTGGAAGTGTTGAGTCTTCCTAGTTAATTTTTCTTCTTTAGGGGGAGTGCCTTAGTTATTTGGGGTCCTTTGTCTTTCCGTATAATTTTTGTTTTGCTTTTAGGGTTTTTTTTATTTTTTAATCCAAAGCCAATAAAGTAATTATATGAAACACAGTGGAATATTCCATAAAATACTATTTTTATAGTGCTTTTGAATAAGAAAGAAAAAGTCCCTTTTTACTTAACTCTTGGAATGACCATAAGAGTTTATTATTAGGATTCTAGGGCCCAAGGTCATATAACAGACAACAGAAGGACTAAGACTCAAATCCAGTTCCTTTAACTTCTTTTTCCATGCTCATTTCACTACACAAGACTGTAGCATATAGACAAATAGCATAAACTCCTAAGGAAAGCAATCATTTAGTCCGTTACTGGAGGTCTAGCCTTGGAGTCATCATAGGGAGAAGCTATGGTCACTTTCCTTGAGGAACCTTAGCTTCTGCTACAAGTTTTTTCTTGACTTGTACAGATTTTTCTTCTTTTGAGCTGTGTGTGTGTGCTGACTATGGGGGTGAGAAGGAGCATCAGTACCTTATTGGAGTGACTTATTTCTGAGCAGACAACCAAAATCATTACAAACTGAACATCTATAATATTGGCTAAAATAACATTTAAGTCTTTAGGATTGATTTAAGGGTGTCTTTATTTACAAGATAACAAATGTTTAATTTTTAATAGAATTAAAGTGCTTAATTTTACAATCGTTTCCAACTCTCTGCCCTTATGACCAAATATACATATGTTACATAATATATACACTATCTGCAAGTATTTTACATTCATTACAAGTACAACTAGAAGAGAAAAATTACTTTCCATGTACACTTTTTCACATTTGAGTCAACTGTAAAATCCAGATCCATAACCTTTTCAAACTGATTAGTCAACAATTCAAAAGAAAAACCCAGATAACACCTATTCAGAAATATCAGTCAATTGTCACTCACAAAATGAAATGCTAATTTGGTGACAAAGTTATATACAGACATGATTGTTTTACTAGTGAAGAGAGACTCCCCACTCAATGATTCATTCCAACATCCATAAACTGTGTAGTATATAATGTAATTCTCCTACCATATAGTCTCCACTAACTATTATGTTCCTTCCCAAATCTAATATCACTCTACTTATTTGGTATTCACTTATTAAATATGCTGTAATGATATTTCTTGATTTAACTTTTCACTAAATCTACCATAACAAATTTTAGGAAGGGTTAACCATCATGTAACTGTCTGTAACCCAAAATGAGTAAAAAATTCTCTCACAAAAGCCATGTGCTATTTCATCTCAAAATATTAAAAAAGATACTGCATTCTGCCAAATTCTCAGTCCAGAAATTAGAAGTACATGATTGAATTTGGAGGGATTTTTTGCCCTAAAAGAGTATAGAAAATGGCCAAAGAGAATGAAAAAAAATTTTTTAAGCCTGAAGGGGGGGGGAGGAGCAAAAGTAATGCCAAGATAACCAGTGGTATAATTTAGAGGTCAAGGTCAAAGGGCCTGGTTGCCATGGATCACATCAGCATGTAATAAGTTACACAGATTTCTATCTTCTAGTTTGAATTTCCTTCTGGAATTTATTTTCCTCTTAACACACATTGCTCTGATTGGGAGACCAGTAGTTTCCTTCTCTCCCCCTCTCTGTTCATTCTTTCTTGTTTTAGTTTCTAATCTTACTCCTCTCTACCATATCGTTAAAGAAAGCAAAGTTATTGTCTCTTGACTCCATGACCAAGGGGCATAGCTAAGGATGAATTATACATAAAAATCCATGTAAATAATTTAAGTTAAAATATATAAGTTAAAAAGAAAATTTGTATAAAAAATTTTGTCTGTGGAAAGACAACTGAAAATTAAGTATGTTTTTACATATATACATACATGTATAAATTCACAGGAAAGGTTTTTTTTTTTAAGTAGACCTATTCTAGTAGTCTTTAGACTTAATAGTCATATTTTCTAAATCTAAAGAATCTATAGTAGATAATATGAAAATAAAAAGCAGTTTGAGTTTACTAAAATTGAACAAGAATGAAGAAGTAAGATGATCTACTATAGATCTTAATATAGTCCTAAGCACAGGAACTGTTTAGCCACAGTTCTTATATTAATACATTCTTGACGAATAAAAAATTTAAGAATGAGAACATTTAAGACATTTTTACCTTTCAAATTAATTTTAGTTTACAAATATGATGTGCTTAATCTTCAAGCTTCTAACACAATATGAGCATCATGTGATGTAAGAAATTTTAGTCTTATATTCTGCATTATAGCAAGGATACATGCCTAAAAATAAGACCTTTGTTCCCTAGTAGTTTATTTGTTCCTGTTGGTGCCCTTTCCCCAGGATATATTCAGTCCAGAAAGTTGGAGAGTTACCACAGACAGTGTGCTCAGAACAAGAACTTAAGGCTTTGAATACAATCAGAAGTGTGATCTGAAATTTGAAGAGGGAAAAAAAAACCACCCTGTTTCCACAAAGTAGAGGCAAGAAAAAGTAAAATAGAATTTTGAGCTCACAGAAGTTATTTTGATAGAAGGTTTTTAGAAGGCATCAAATAATCTTTAAGAACCCTGCAGCACCATGAAGTTTGTACTTTTCTTTATACATTTATGAGAAGAGTAAGTGTCCCTTTAATAAATCCATCCATTTATGGGGAGAGGGTGTATTTAAAAGGTTAGTTTATGTAAAAAGCTGAGTAATGTTTTTTAGAAATTGAGGTCTATTTTATTTCAACTGGAGTTGGTCATTCAATGAAGATCTAAACAAACTCACTGCTGTCGAGTCAGACCCGACTCATAGCGACCCCTTCCTTGGGTTTCCGAGACACAATCTCTACGGAAGTAGATTGCCCCATCTTCCTTCCCAGGAGTGGCTGGTGGGTTTGAACCGCCAGTCTTCTGGATAAGTGCACCAAACTGTATGTTGAATTAAACTTTATAGGAAATGAAATGTAAGCTTGTTAAAGTAGTTCACATGTGCTTTAATTGTTTTCCCCATCCATACTCTTTGCAAAAATAAAAATATTTTTTATAGTGATTTGAGTCCAAGGAAGAATGACCCTTCCCCCACTTTCACATCCCTATATAAAACAATTTGAATGATACAGTATTACTTCTAGGAATTTAACTACATATCCTTTGGGGCTATGGGTCTTCATATTATATCTTAAGTATAAAAACACACCCTGAAGAGTTTTATTGCTTGCATACACGATGGCATTATAGATACCTTTATTATGAACATGGCTGGTAACATTTTTCATTATTGAGCCCCACTTTAAACCTGGAGTTAAGTCTGCTGTACATTTCATACTTAATATACCAAATGGTAGACTTTCAATTTCACCAAATGCTTTTTAATGAACAGTTTTTTTTTTTTTTAAATCAAATAAGTACTTTTTTCATGTTTGAAGGAAGGGCACTTTAAGGAAAAATAACTTGGAAAGCACTAAATTAGAGAAAATAAAGAATTAAGATCCAATATTGATTTTAATAGAAAAGCAACCAATTATTTTTTTATATTCAATTTGTCATGACTGCTCAGGAGTCTCAGAAAGTAAAGGACATAGGTGACTCTTGTAACCAATTACATGTTGAGATCTTTTGGTTTAGTGGAGTGTTTTAAAATGGCTTTTTCAGGAGTGTTCCTTTGCCTTTTGCTAAGTAAAAGCATTAGTGATTCTTGAGTAAGAGAAAAGCAGGTAAGCAGCTTCATTGCTACTTTTTGTGTTTGGCCAAAGAATAGGGGGTGGAAAGTAAAGAATGGTGACTGGATAACTGAAATTTCTGTTTAGCACTAATATTTCTAATTTTTTTTGAAACTAAAGATAATGAAAATTATGAATGTGATAATATATATTTGAGTATTTCTTCAATAATCTAAATTGAATAACATTATATGTATTGAGCCAAAAACTGAGTGTGTCCATGTTACTTCCATTCCAGGAGAAGAATGTAATTGTAGTTCTTGCTGTTCAAAATATTTCTCAAAAATAATCTGGCCCACAAATCTAATTGACCCTTACATTTTCATTCTATTCAAATTTACAAAAGACGTCTTCCCCAATAATAATTACACGTTTTTATTGCTTCTCTTTTCTTATGATTCAGAGCATCAAAACATCATCTACAACTATAGTTTAACCTTCTCTATAACTACTCCCAACACACACATTGTACACACACAGGTATGTGCGTGGTTCATAACTAGAAAATAGAAGCAATATAAAATTTCTGCTAGTCTGTCCATGATTTAATAGGGCCTAAGAAGCTACCTTTATATCTTTTTGGCTCTGAGTATTTGGTTTCATGTTAATGATCATGGCTGGTATTCCTTTTAAGGAGGAAGGGAACCTAATCATATCAGTCATAGTTAGTTCACTTGCCCTCCTTTTGGGTGGGAAAAATAGAAGATATTTCAAATATTTTTTAAAGCAACAGGTCCTGAATAAACATGTGACAGTCTCAAATTCTGAGTAAACCTATTCTACAATTACGGTATAATCCTCAAAGGCTGAGGATAATGGGTTAATTTCCTGTGGGTTCTTAGCAGGCTGATGCATTAAAAAATGACAATGTTTGAGGTATGACAGGATAAAGGAAAAACCCTTTACTTAAATTAGATATTTTAAGTTAAGCAGTCATCTTAATATGAAATTTTAATCACAAATACAATATAATGAAGAAGCCTTTGAGACAAGGAATCATATTTTGTCTATTAAAGTTCCTCAGAGGATTAAAGGGAAGAAAAATTAACATACCCTCTTCAATCATTTTATACATCCCAGAAAACACCTGCCATTCAAGTATTTCTCTCTCAACATTGTGTATTTTCCCATTCTATTCTCTGGTGAGGTGGTTTATGGACTTGAGAATAAACTTCCTTTAATTACTCCCCCTCTTTCAAATATAGGTTATATCACATGTAAATTTTGTTTCATACCTCAAAGGAATAGTTCCAAGCAGTTATCTTAATTGTTCATTATATATAGTCCTCATTTAACCATGCTTAACAGTCTTATGGAAAAGAAAACCATTACAATAAATACTATTTCCACACGTCCCAGTTCTGTGTAAGCTCAAGTGTCCTATATAGTTTAGGTTTTGGTGAAGATTTTTGTACATGCTGATGTTAACTGTTGCAACAATTGCAAATGTTGTAAATGGTAAAACAACCTGTATAACTGACAGTCCCAGTGACCAAAATGCACATTATCTCAGAATAATCAAGACTGAAGCATTAGCTGAACTCTCATATTTAAATAAGTATTACTAGCACCTTCAAAAAGAGGCACTGTTTTAAATAGGCACAGAATAACAACGACAGAAAAAAAACAAACTACTTTAAAAATACTGTTGGAGTTCACCAACATGTCCCATGCCACATAAATTACTGCTTTTTCTTATTATAAAAATATCAATACCCTTAAATGTCAGATGACCATCAGTTAAACATAAATCACCCAAAACATTTGCATTTAGAATACTGTTCAATTCTAAGATATAAAACATGCTTTATATTTAAAATATAAATTAGAGACAAATATGAACCTAAAGCTGAGGAGAAAAGCATGAAGTGTGTGTGTATGTATGTGTATTTATATTTAATACTATGAACACATAAATGCTATATACTTAAGGTTATTTTATTATGAGTATTTCTACAAAAAACAAGTATTGTCTTTTCTTAAGTCAAAAGCCTGAAAACCAACAATTTTTTCTTTTATTGTTTTGTTTTAAAAGAGCATATGTTATTTATTTAGCATTAGAAACTAAATTAAATAAGCTAATAATACAATAATCTAAACTGTGCCTGTATTTTTTTTTTTTTTAATAACTATGGATCTATTTTGGCAACATGGAGGTATATCTTTTAAACTATCACAAGTCCTACATGTGAAAAAGACATTAATCTTTTTTTTTTTTCCTTAAATGAAAATGGACCATTCTAACCTGATAGTGTAGAATCAATTGATACCATTTTTGTCAAGACAAAAATACACATTCAAGGAATAGCGCATAAAAAAAGTTTCATTTTTCACATTATTTCAAAACTTTACCTGTGGAATGGCTCTGCACATGAATTTCACTAAGAGTACATAAATATAGGAAAATAGTCCCCAAATGATGCATTTATGAGCCTGTACTTTTCAACATAAAGTGCTAAGAGATGAATAAGGAGACTGGGAATGTCTTGAGCTGTAATCTTGAGGCCCCCACCTTCACCCCATACTGTGGTTAGTCCTGGAGTTCAGCATTCTGATTTTTTCTTAGGTTCAGCATGATCGTCCAAGGTAGCTGGATGCTCACTTGGACCATCTGGTGTCTCACCTGTGACAGCTAAGAAAATGATTTTCAGCCACTTCTGTTTCAGTTCCTCACTGTCTGCAGCAAAGCTATGCACAGACTTGGACTGGGTCAGTTTGAAACTGTGTGGCAGGTCTGCACTCCTTGGCATGTCATCCACAATGTAGCCCAGAAGTGGAATGGTGGCCTGGGCTCTGACATCCTAGGGAAAATATATCATACATATGATTGAGTGTGGAATGTATTAGCTTACTACCTCTTTTCCTACCACTGCCCCCTACAGACTTGTACTGTGAGCTCTCCATGTGCACACTGCCTCTACATGAGGCCTCTGATATTGTTGCCTGAATGAATTCACAAATGGGAGCTGACACCCAAATCAATTAGAACTTACTGAAGCAATACCTCCTTTCAGTCAGGAAATCTATTCAAAACCCATTTAGCTCTCTATTTGGTGAGAAAGGGAAGAAGAAAATAAGTTCCTTATTGTATAAATCCAGCAAATGATGATTTCATTACCAGAGGAGTTTTATTTGGTGATTCACTCACTCATTATTTATGGACAGAGAAAAGGTTACAGGAAAAACAATACTTTGCTATTTTTAGTCTACACTCAACCCTCACTCCTTGACATCATGTGAAAATTGTCATTCTGCAAAAATGGAGGATGACTTTATCATTACAAAATGCTAAACCAATGAGAATCATGGACCAGCAAAGATGACATATAACCTTAACCAATCACTGCCAACGTTACTCTTGTATTATACCTTGTTATGTTTTACAGCCAGATGTACATCGTTACCGTGCAAAATAGTCAGACAGTAGATTTTATACTATTGTCATAAATGCAAAATGTCAGATAATGAGATAGTTGATAAGTGAGGAGTATATTGGTATATTGCTAAAATAATTTTACTAGCCCTTAATGTAGATACAGGTTAAAATGCAACTGGCACATTTAAAACTTTTATATTTCCAAAGGGAATACATAATTGGGTTAAATGTTGTTAGTTGTGGGTAAATATGTATGTAATAAAAGCATTCTTCACTTGTACAGTTCAGTGAACGTTAAGTTATGTTCAACTATCATTCTTATCCATTCCTGTATTTTCTCCTCCCCCCTTAACAGAAGCTCAGTGTCCTGTAGGCATTGAGTCCTTCTCACCCCACAACCTGCCCCGAGTAACCACTAAGAAGTTTTTCTCTCTGTACACTTGCCTATTCTTGATATTTCTTAAAAATTGGATTACACAATATCCTTTTGGGAATGACTTTTTCACTCAGCATGATGTTTCTAAGGTTTAATACATGTTGTAGCATGTATTAGGATCTTATTTCTTTTTTTATTTATATTGACATATTTATTTAATATGATGATTGATTCCCTAAAATTTATGCCCATTCCCCTCTTTTAAAAGTTTCATTAGTCATACATTTTCAACAGCAATAATTTCTCAGTCCATATTTATAGGCTATCTTTCTTTTAGAAATAAGCAGTGCTCAAAAACATATTAAGGGCTCAGATACATACTGTGATAAAGAAATATGCTTACTTTTATTCAAATTAATGTTTCCTATTTTTATATTGGGAGCTCTGGTAGCATAGTGGCTAAGGCACTTGACTGCTAACCAGAAGGCTGGCGGTTCAAACCCACCAGCCACTCCTCGGAAGGAAGGTTGGGCAATCCTACTTCCGTAGTGATACTGCCTCGGAAACCCAAGGAGGGGTCGCTATGAGTCAGGGCTGACTCGACGGCACATAACAACAACAACAACAACAATTTTTATATTGATTTTTTTTAAATTGTGATCTGGATGAAAATCTACAAAGCAGATTCACTTTCCATACAGCAGCCCACATACACTTTGTCCCCAAGACATTGACCACAATTCACCACAATGCAACAGTTCCCCTCCCCTCACCATGTTGATCACTCACATTTGGTAGATTGCCCTTCTCTTCACCCAGATCAATACTTATCTCTACCTATCTAACAGTGTTCCCTCCCCTTCTCTCCCATCCCACTTCCTCCTGACAGTCACCTCATCCCTGTGTCCATCCCTCTAGGCACTCTTGCCGCCTGAGCTGTCTCCCTGTGCATTAACAGCCCTTCTTTCTTCATGATGGTTCTCTCCAAGGAGTGTATCTACCTCGGGAAAATGTTCACCTCATATGCCTGTTTTTTCTTTGGCTGGAAGCCACAGGTGTGGTTCAATTCCAGACCTGAAGGGCAGCTAGGGACCATAGTCTCAGTGGTTACACCAGGCTCTATCAGACCAGCAAACCTGGTCCCCCCCACCTTTTTTTTCCCAAATGATTTTGAGTTTTGTTTCACATTGTTTTCCCTCTCTATCCAGGATCACCTACATAGATCTCCCTCTGAGTGACAGTGGTAGTCACCCACCGTCTAGTTCTTCTAGTCTCATAGTCGTATAGGCTGCAGATCGCATGGTGTACCAGTCACTAGGACTAATTGTTTGCATGAATCTTTGGTTTTCTTCATTTTTCTTTGCTCTGGATGAGGAGAGACCGATCGTTGCATCTAGATGGCAGCTTGCAAGCTTTAAGATCCCAGTTGCTACTTGCCAAAGTAGGAGGTGGAACAATGTTTTATGTAGTATGTTATGCCAGTTGAGCTTGATGTTCCCTGCGACTATGGTCCCAAGCCCACAGGTTCAACTCCTTGGTTCCTCTGGGTAGCTGGCTGTGACCAAAAAGTGACTACAACCTTGTCCCTTGTCAGCTCTACTATGCACCTGGGAATTCAGATCATACAAATACACTTATAGGATCATTGTCTGTGAACCCTATACATGGTCTTGGGTACACTCCCCACTTCATAGACATACCTAATAGTGCAGCCTATCCACCTATCTATCCAGCTGTATACCCATGTTTGCCTTCACTGACAATGTAGTACTTTAGGTGCAAAAGGGTTCATCTTCGTTGCCTGCACCGCCCATGTACTTCTCTATGTCATCTTCTTCCTCAGTGCACCATATTGATCACTCACATCTGGTAGATTGCCTTTCTCTTCACCCAAATCAATACTTATCTCTACCTGTATAACAGTGTTCCCATCCCTGTTAACCAACAAAGAAAATTTCCTTCCATAGATAAACCTTCCCTTGACTTTTACAATAATGGACTAATACAATATTTGTCCTTTTGTGATTGACTTATTTCACTCAGCATAATGTCCTCCAAGTTCAT
>NW_006921687.1:5093599-5137586 GCF_000298275.1 Orycteropus afer afer
TGAAGTAGTTTTTTATAGTTTTCTTTGTATAGGTCTTTTGTGTTCCTGGTAAGATTTATTCCCAAGTACTTTATCTTTTTGGTAGCTATTGTAAATGGTATTGATTTCCTTATTTCTTCTTCAGCAGTCTCTTTGCTGGAATAGAGGAATCCAACTGATTTTTGGATGTTGATCTTGTATCCTGCCATGATGCTAAATCTCTCATTTAGTTCCAGTAGATTTTTGCCTGAGTCTCTTGAGTTTTCTAGGTATAGGATCATATCATCAGCAAATAGGGACCTCATTTCTTTATGGTTGTGAAATATTTCATTGTATGGATAGACCACACTTTGTTTATCCATTAATCTGTTGCACATTTAGGATGTTTCCACCTTTTGGCTATTGTGAATGGTGCTGCAATGAACACTGATATATTTGTGTTCTTGCTTTCCATTCTTTTTGGTAGATTCCTAGAAGTGAATCATATTGTACTCTAAATTTAACTTTTGAGGAACTGCCAGGTTGTTTTACACAGAGGCTGTACAATTTTGCCTTCATGCCAGCAATGGACCAAAACCAAACCCACTGCCATTGAGTCGATTCTGACTCATAAGTACCTGAAAAGAGACTCAACATCATTAAAGGGGGGGGGGGAAGCACCAACTCAGTCCCATCAAGTTGATTCTGACTCATAGTAATCCCCATTGGGTTTCCAAGGCTGTAGATCTTTATGGAAGTAGATTGCCTTATCTTCCTTCCATGGAGCAGCTGGTGAGTTTGAAACCACTGTCCTTCTGGTTAGAAGCCAAATGTCCTACACATTATGCCACAAGAACTCTCTACCAGCAATGAAGGAGGGCTCCAATATCTCCACATCCTCATGAATACCTGTCGTTATATGTGTATTTTTAACCATAGCCATTTTAACAAGTTTGAACTAATAAGTCATTGTGGTTTGGATTGTATCTGGTAGTGTAGCACCTAAGGCACCTGACTTAACCAGAAGGTTGACAGTTCAAATCTACTAACCACTCTGCAGAAAGAAGATGGGGCAACCTACTTCTATAAAGATTTATCGACTCAACTGGAGTGAGTTTTGTTGCTGCTGTTTAATGATGTTGAGCCTCTTTTCAGGTGCTATTGTCCATTAGCATTTCTTCTTTTGTGAAATGTCTAGTCAATTCCCTTGCCCATTTCTTGAATGGATTGTCCTTTTGTTGTTAAATTATAGGATTTACTTATTTCTAGATATTACACCCTAATCTGATGGATGGTTTCCCAAAATTTTCTGCTGACCCTGTTGTTGTTGTTATGTGCCATTGAGTCGGACCCGACTCATAGTGACCCCTCCTTGGGTTTCCGAGGCAGTTTCACTATGGAAGTAGATTGCCCACCCTTCCTTCCAACCCTGTAGGTTGTGTCTTTATTTTGTTAATAAAATCCTTTGATGAACAAAAGTTTTTAAATTTGACAAGGTCCCATTTATCTTTCTTTTACTTATGCTATTTGTGAAAGCTAGATCCCAGAGCATTTCCCTTATGTTTTGTTCTAAGAATTTTATGGCTTTAGATCTAGGTCTTGGATCCATTTTAAATTAGTTTTTATATGTGTTGAGAGGTACTGGTCTAGATAGTTTCTTTTGTTTGTAGAGATCCAGGTGTCCCAGCTTCATTTCTTTTTTCTCCATTGGATGGATTTAGCACCCTTGTTGAAAATTAACCATAGATATGTGATTTATTTCAAGATTTTAATTATATTCCATTGGTGTATATGTAGCATTATACTAGTATGAGACGTTTTGAGATCAGAAAGTGTGAGTCCTCCTACTTTGTTCTTCTTTTTCAAAATTGTCTTGGATATTCAAGGTCTCTTGCAGTTCCACTTAAATTTTAGGACTGGCTTTTCCATTTCTGCAAAGAAATCTGTTGGAATTTTGATGGCATTTGTGTTGAATCTGTACATTGCTTTATGTAGTATTGACATCATAACAGTATTGAGTCTTCTGATCCATGAGCACAGAATTCCAGTTATTCAGATCTTTAATTCCACATTCAGATTGCTAATTTCTGATGTATAGAAACATGCCTGACTTTTTATGTTGACCTTGTATTCTGCCACTGTGATGAGTTCATTTATTAGTAGTTTCTTATAGGTTATTTAGGGACCTACATAAGAATAGGGGAGCTCTGGTAGCATAGTGCCTAAGGCACCTGACTGCTAACCAGAAGGCTGGCAGTTCAAACCCATCAGCCACTCCTTGGAAGGAAGATGGGGCAATCTACTTCCATAGTGATACTGTCTCAGAAACCCAAGGAGGGGTCGCTGTGAGTCGGGTCTGACTCAATGGCACATACCAACCAACCAACCAAAACATAAGAATAGGAGCCTTGGAGGTGCAATGGTTAAGTGCTGGGCTGCTTACTGAAAGGTTGGAGACTCAAACCTACCTACTGGCTCTGGGAGATAAGTCCTAGCAATTGGCTTTCATAAAGATTACAGCCTACAAAAACCTTGGGGGAAGTTCTACTCTGTCACATCGAGTCACTCTGAATCAGAATCAACAATGACACTTAACAACAACATTATATAGGATCATGTCATGTGTGAATTGTTTTACTGCTTTTTTCCCTCAATTTGGATAGATTTTATTTCTTTTTCTTGCCTATTAACTGCTCTAGCTAGAATTTTCAGTACAACATTGATTAGCAGTGGTTACAGCAAGTATCTTTGTCTTGTTCCTGATTGTAATGGGGGAAAGCTCTCATTCTTTCCTGAGTATGTTAAGTAAGTTTTTCATAAATGCCCTTTATCAGATTAAGGAGTTCTTCCTTCACTGTCGCTTGTTGAATATATTTTTCATAAATGCATGCTGCTGTTATTGTTAGATCCTGTCGAGTAGGCTCCAACTCACAGTGACCCTATGTAAGAACAAAACACTGCCTGGTCCTGTGCCATCCTCACAATCCTTGTTATACTTGACCCCGTTGTTGCAGCCACTGTGTCAATCCATCTCATTGAGGAGATGTCTTTGCCTTTTTCACTGACCCTCTGGTTTACCAAGCATGATATGCTTCTCTAGAGAAATGGTCCCTTCTGACAACATGACCAAAGTAAGTGAGACAAAGTGGGCATTCTCACTTCCTTCCAAGGAGCATTCGGCTGTACTTC
The DNA here is from genome assembly GCF_000298275.1 of Orycteropus afer afer. Classification (NCBI taxonomy): domain Eukaryota; kingdom Metazoa; phylum Chordata; class Mammalia; order Tubulidentata; family Orycteropodidae; genus Orycteropus; species Orycteropus afer. The sequence goes on from NW_006921687.1 coordinate 5,096,747, forward strand.
TTCCAGGAGAGATTTGTTTGTTCTTCTGATCGTCCATGGTACTTTCGGTATTTTTCAACAATGACACAATTCAAAAGCATAAACTTCTTTGGTCTTTCTTATTCGTAAGAATCATTCAATTCTTATTCACTGCAAGCTTTTACACACATATGAAGCAATTGAAAACACCATGGCTTGGGTTAGGCACAACTTGGTCTTCGAAGTGACATCTTTGCTCTTCAACACCTTAAAGAGGCCTTTTGCAGATTTGCCCAGTGCAATACACCATCTGATTTCTTGACTGCTGCTCCTTTTGTTGATTGTAGATCTAAGTAATATGAAATCTTTGATAACTTCAATCTTTTCTCCATTTATTGTGATGCAGCTTATTGATCTAGTTGTGAAGATTTTAATTTTCTTTATGTTGAGGGGTAACCCGTACTAAAGGTTGTGGTCTTTAATCTTTCTCAGTAAGTGCTTCAAGTCATCTTCACTTCCAGCAAGCAAGGTTGTGTCATCTGCGTATTGCAGGTTGTTTTTGAGTCTTCTTCCAATCCTGATGCCACGTTCTTCTTCATACTGTCCCCCGCCCCCCCAAAAAAAACCAAACCCGTTGCCGTGGAGTCAGATATGACTCATAGTGACCCCTCCTTGGGTTTCCGAAGTGGTATCACTATGGAATTAGATCGCCCAACCTTCCTTCCGAGGAGTGGGTTTGAACCGCCAGCCTTCTGGTTAGCAGTCAAGTGCCTTAGGAACTATGCCACCAGAGCTCCCTCATATCGTCCAGCTTCTTGAATTATTTTCTCAGCACACAGATTGAATAAATTTGGTGAAAGATACAACCCTAATGCACACCCTTCCTGATTTTAAACCATGCAATATTCCCTTGTTCTGTCCCAGCAACATGTATATGTTCCTCATGAGCACAGTTAAGTGTTGTGGAATTCCTGTTCTTTGCAATGTTATCCATAATTTGTCATGATCGACACAGTTAAATGCTTTTGCATAGTCAATAAAACACAAGCCAGCATCTTTCTGGTATTCTCTGCTTTCAGTCAAGATCCATCTGTCATCAGCAATGATATATCTCATTTCACGTCCTCCTCTGAATCAAGCTTGCCTTCTGGCAGTTTCCTGTCAATATACTGCTGCAACCATTTTTAATTATCTTCAGCAAAATCTTACTTGCCTGTGATATTAATGATATTGTTAGATAATTTCCATATTCTGTTGGATCACCTCTCTTTGGAATGGGTGCAAATATGGATTTTTTCCAGTCAGTTGGCCAGGTAGCTTTTTTCCAAATCTCTTGGCATAGGCAAGTGAGTGCCTCCAGCGGGGGCATCTGTTTGTTGAAATATCTCAATGGATACTCCATCAGTTCCTGGAGCCTTGTTCTTCATCAATTCCTTCAGTGCAGCTTCGACTTCTTCCTTCAGTACCATTGGTTCTTGATCATATGCCACCTCCTGAAATGGATGAAGATCAACCAGTTCTTTCTGGTACAGTGACTCTGTGTATTCCTTCCATCTTCTTTTGAGGTTTCCTGCATCATTCAATATTTTGCCCATAGAATCTTTCAATACTGCAACTTGAGGCTTGAATTTTTTCTTCAGTTCTTTCAGCTTGAGAAATGCTCAGTGTGTTCCTCCCTTTTGGTTTTCTAACTCCAAGTCTTTGCACATTTCACTATAATAATTGACTTTGTCTTCTCAAGCTGTTCTTTGAAATCTTCTGTTCAGCTCTTTTACTTCATCATTTCCTCCATTCACTTTAGCTACTTTCTGTTCAAGGGCAAGTTTCAGAGTCTCTTTTGACATCATTTTGGTCCCTTCTCCTTTCCTGTCTTTTTAAAGACCTTTGCTTTCTTCATTTATCATGTTCTTGATGTCACCTCACACTTGTGTGGTTTTCAGTCACTAGTGGTCAATGCCTCAAATCTATTTTTCAGGTGGTGTCTAAATTCTGGTGGGATATAATCAAGGTTGTGTTTTGGCTCTCATAACTCAAAAAATCCAAACTCACTGCTGTCATTTCTAAATCATAATGACCCTTGCTTGGGTTTCCAAGGAGAAGGGACCAAAATGATGTCAGAAGAGACTCTGAAACTTGCCCTTGAACAGAAAATAGCTAAAGTGAATGGAGGAAATGATGAAGTAAAAGAGCTGAACAGAAGATTTCAAAGAACAGCTTGGTGGGTTTGAACCAACAGCTTGGTGGGTTTGAACCGCCAGCCTTCTGGTTAGCAGTCAAATGCCTTCAGCACTATGCCACCTAGGTGTATGGATATTATCCTGTCCCTGACAGCACTGTACTTCAGGATAGATCTTGATACATTCTTTGTGACAGTGCATACCATTATCTCATTGCTATTTCTCTTCAATTTCTCATTTCTGACATAATAGACTGTTTGATTCAAAATAGTCAAAACCAGTCCATTTCAGCTCACTAGTACCTAGGATATCAATCTTTATGCATTCCATTTTATTTTGACAACTTCCAATTTTCCTAGATTCATTCTTCATACATTCCATGTTCTGATTATTAATGGATGTTTGCAGCTGTTTCTTCCTATTTTGAGTCATGCCCCATCAGCAAATTGAGGTCCTGAAACTTTTACTGCATCCCTTTGAATGAAGAGGCAGCTCTTCCCCAGTTGTATTTTGAGCTCCTTCCGATCTGAGGGGCTCATCTTCTGGCTTCATAAAGTGTTCCAGTAATATATCAGACCGTGTTTCACTACTATTCATAAGGTTTTCACTGGCCAATTCTTTGAGAAGTGGATGGCCCCTTCTCAGTCTGTCTTTCTCAGTCTGTCTTAGTCTGGAAGCACTGATGAAACCTGTCTACCATGGGTGACCCTGCTGGTATTTGAAATAGCAGTGGCATAACATCACAGCAATAAGCAAGCCATCACAGTACAACAAACTGACAGATGAGTGGTGGAATGGATGTTAGATTTTGTCACATGCCTTACCTGAATCAATTAAATGCCTCTGGGCTGAGTAAATGTTTTTTCTAGTTGCAAAGGTTCAGAACTTAGAATTGTTCACACCACCATCTTCCCACAATCTGTTTCTTGTTTTGTAATCACAACACAATCTACTTGTGCTACTCTTGTTAGAAGAAAAACTGGTATCTTGGTAGATTTACTTCAGATATATGCATATATGGTTCTCACAAAAATTGTTAATGAATAATATTTAACAAAGATGGAATAAAATTCTCTGTCCTCTCAAATTCCATTCTTTTCCAGGTTCCATCCATTCAGCAAAAATGCAGTCTTATTATTTCCTATCATTAAAAAGGCATTATCTTTCCCTTTTGCCTCATACCATATCCTAATTTTACTCACTTATTCCACTTATCCATTGAATAGGAATGAGGAAAAAATGAGGAAAAAAAGGCACAAATGATCCAAAGGATGAAGTAAATAGTAACTTAAAAAGTTAGATTCTTTACAGAGAAAATTCACTTTCCATAAAGCAGTTCACATACACTTTGTCTCATGACATTGACTACAATTTACCACAATCACTTGCAAGCTTTTAAATCCCAGTTGCTACTCACCAAAGTAGGATGTAGAACAATGTTTTTGTGTAGTATGTTATGCCAATTGAGCTTGATGTCCCTGTAACTATGGTCCTGAACCCACAGGTCCAACTACTCCCTTTGGGTAGCTGGCTGTGGCCAAGAAGTGACTTATTCTTAAGAACATAGAAATATACTTGTAGAAACATTATTTATCAACATGGTGGTAAAAATCATAGGACTCAAAAATCATAGGACTCAATCAACTTAAATAATAAGCTTGAATTTTAGTTGCTCATTATTTTTAAGTGTCTGAGCTCAAGTGTCTGAGCTCTCTTGTCCTATAAAGGAACAAACCTAAATGATTTTATTAAGCTTATACCCACAGGCCTTCAGGTAGATGCAGTTTACATACCTGTGGGGCACCGTACATGTACAGCACAAGAGGATCTTGCTTGGGGATCACACACCAAGCTTTCTGCCAAGGTTTTGATTTCTCCATGTACTGCAGAAAGCTGCAAACCACGCTGTTTCCAGATACTTCTGCTGATTCAATCTAGAAAAATGAAGAGAAAGAATGTGTGTGAGAGTGAATGATCACAAAATGAACTGCATTGAGAAGTAATTCAATTTAGGGAAAATATAAAGTACCATGTGATTGCAGAAAATGTTTCCTTGAATTGTCCAAGAAAGTACTACCTGCAAATATTATTTAAGTGTACATCTAGATCTATCACTAGCTAGGGGAAAATAATTGAGCAAATTTTAAATTGTTATATTATTTAGACCTTCAATTTAAACAGAACTAACATGTATTGACTTCTTACTATGAAGGTACTTTTCTTAACCTGCTACATGGATTATTTCACTTAGTCTTCATACCAACACTGAGAAATTAGAATATTCATTATCTCTGAGGATCAGGGTTTAAACAGCTTTCCTCAAATCACACTTTTATTAGTTGCCATGCTGGGATTTGAACCCAGGCAGTCTGATTCCACAGTCTGAACTTTTGATCACAATGCTACAACTCATACAATGTTAGGATGTAATAGCAAAAAGACAATAATGACCATCAATCTTTTTTTTTTTTACTATGACCTCAAATAATTTTAAGTCATTTACAGTTTTCTGATTTGTCTCCTAATATATAAATTACTAACAAAAAGATAAGCAAAACCATTTGACTAAATGGTGGGTTTTATTATACATGTTATGGGAATTGACTGGTTTGCTTCTATTTTCTATCTCTGAAATCCCCAGGGTAGTGCTACTCAGTGTCACCATGGCTGGTTTGCAAATTCTTTTGTAATCAGTTCAAGATGAGATAAGCATAGAAATAAGAGTAAGCATTTAGAAACTTAAAGCAACTTGACTTTGTAACATTCAGATTCCTGCACTTGGGTGTCATGGCAAAAAATATTGATCTGTGATGCATTAGAAATAAAACTGGCTCTTCATCACAGATAGTTTAATAAGCATTGGTTGACAAATTATGGCCCATAGTATAATTTCGGCCCACTACTTATTTTTGTCTGAATCATGAGCTAAGAATTATTTTTATAGATCAACATTAGCAATCAATTTGCTGATAGTTGGAGTTCAAAGTTAGTGTTCCCTAAGTGAAATGTTATCCCCCCAAAGAGAATTCCATTCTTTTCCTTAGATTTTTAATACTTGTCAAAAGAAAAAAAAAATGTATACAATTGTGTTAGTTAAGGGTGTGTTAGTTAAGGGTGTGTGTCAACTGGGCTGGGCCTGGTTGATGAGTGGCTGGGCAGCTGGTGGTAGTTATTCCCCATGATGAGACTGGCAATCAACTCCATGGTGAGATCCACCACAAGTAGCTGAGTAGCTGCTTTGGGTATGTGGTCTGCTTCCCATATATAAGCAATAATATATAAGCAATAAGCAGCAGCTTTGGGAATGGTCTCTAGTTTAGGGCATATGTGGACCCTGCATGTAGCTGTGTCATTGTTCAGCAGCCTGTCATGCTCTACCGACCTTGGGACTTACATTAATATCCTGCCATGTGGTTTGTTAACATTGAGACAGTGCCTATTTATTTGCCAGCCTTGGGCTTGTTAACCTCAGCAGCCAGTAGCTGGCTGAGTAAAGAGAAGCCTCTAGCTTCAGTGAGCTGGGACCAAGAGTGAGCCAGGAGCAAGAGGCTGAGCTGAAGCCCAAGGTCAAGGGGCTTTCACACAGCCCCTAGAACCTGGCACTTGAAGCTGGGACTTAAAACCTCCAAATTGAGAGAATAAATTGTTTGTTAAGGCCATCCCATTTGTGGTATATTCCTGTCAGAGCAGCACTAGGTAACCAGAACAGCCATTTACCTATACAGTATCCTCGATTTTACCTCATGGCTGGAAAATCAAAACTTTTCTCTTTGCCTCTTTACAAAGAAAGTTTGTGGGGTCTAGAGTGTATAATACACTAAATGGCACAGAGTAAGTTTCAAATGTGCATTTATATGTATGTGTATAGAGAGGCACATAATATAGTTTTACTTACAGATTTCATACTATATATCTGGTTAAATGAGTTAATAAATTTAAAAAAAATGCATTTTAAAGTGACATGGGTCAATACAATTTTTGCAGTGTTCCCACCCCTGACAACCAACAAAGTTTCCCTCCATATATAAACCTTTCCTTGACCCTCCACAACAGTGACCTAATACTATATTTGTCCTTCTGTGATTGAGTTATTTTACTCAGCGTAATGTCCTCCAAGTTCATCCATGTTATGCAGTGTTTTGCAGACTCTACATTATTCTTTAGTGCTGCATAGCATTCCATTATGTGTATGTAACATAGTTTGGTCATCCACTCTTCCATTTTTTTGCTATTGTAAATAGTGCTGTGATGAACATGGTGTGCATCTATCTGTTCCTGTTCTGGCTTTCAGCTCTCTAGGATATATACCTAGTAATGTGATTGCTGGGTCAAATGGTATCCCTATTTCCAGCTTTCTAAGGAATTGCCATACTTCTTTTCACAATGGCTGTATCACTTCAGAGTCCTGCCAGCATTTGTTATTTTCTGTCTCGTTGAACCTTGCTATCAGTGCTGGGGTGAGATAGTATCTCTCATTGTTGGTTTGATTTGTATCTCTCTGACGGCCAATGATCATGAGCATCTCTTCATGTATTTGCTGGCCACCTGAATATCTTCTGCCCATTTTTCAATTGGATTGTTAATTCCTTTGCTGTTGCGGTGTTAGAGATTTCTATAAATCTTAGTGATAAGTCCATGGCCAGATGTGTAATTATCAACAAGTATGGATTTGTTGCTGTCATTTTTGTTATGTGCTTTTTTGTGGTGTCTATTTCTTTGTTCCATATAATTTTCTGTGCTGAGCTAGTTTTGTTTATGAATCGAGTTATCACTTCCTTTGTTGCTATTGTTGTTTGCCATTGAGGCAGACCCAACTCATAGTGACCCCTCCTTGGGTTTCTGAGGCAGTATCACTATGGAAGTAGAATTGTTTTAGTATTTGCTAAATATTTCTGCTGGTCCTCTTTTTTATTTTGATGTGAAGGTTTACAATTTTTCTTTGCAGTGACCCTGTGATTTATAGTTTTCTTCCCAAGTTTAGAAGAGTCCATTCTATCCTGCAGTTGTCTTGACTTCCCTACAATTTAGAAGTTTTGTGACTACAGTTCTTCCCTCTTTTTGGTTTGTAGTTGTCCTCGTTTGTCAATTGATGTCTCTGGTTCCCTGTTCACAATCTTGTAGGCTTCTTTACTTTGGATATTTCCATAGCTGGGTTACATTATAATGTGTGTTGATGTAAGTTGTTGGTTCTCTGTCCAAGGACTCCCTTTAGCATCTCTTGTACGGTTAGTCTGATTTTACCAAATTCCAGCATCATATTTGAGGGACAATTTTTCTGGGTACATAATTCTTGGTTGGAAATTTCTCTTTCAGGGTTTTATATACACCATCCCCTTGTCTTCTTGCCTGCATGGTTTCTACCGAGAAATCCGAGCTTAGTCTTATGGGTTGCCCCTTGTAGGTAACTTTTTGTTTTTCCCTTGCTGTTCTCATGATTCTTTCTTTGTCTTTGGTTAGTTTGATGATGATGTGTCTTGGTGATTTTCTTTTGGGGTCTATCCTGTTTGGACTTCATTGGACTTCCTGAATGGATATATTCTCATCTTTCATCATATCAGGGAAGTTCTCTTCCAACAAAATCTTCAATAATTTTTTCTGTGGTTTTATTTTTCTCTTCCTGTTCTAGAATTCCATTCACACATAGGTTAATCCTTTTGATGGTATCCCACATGAACCTGAGGCTTTCTTCATTTTGTTTTGATCTTTTTTCTGCTTGATCCCTTTCCAAATAAGTATTGAGGTATTTGCCTTCAATCTCACTAATTCTGTCTTCCATTGATTCAATTCTACTTCTTTGCCTGTTCAATGTGTTATCTATTTCTGAGAATTTAGTATTTAGTATTAATCTTCTGGATTTCTGTGTGTAGATTTTGTATCATTTCTAATTTTTCATTTATTTTGTCATTTTGTTCTTGTATTTGTATTGTTTTCCAAAATTGTTCTACAGTTTTCTGTGTTTTTCTCGCTCTGTCTCACAATTCGTTGAATGTACCTAACTATAACTCTTTTGAATGCCTTATCAGGGAGTTCCAATGCTGTGTCTTCCTCAGGGATGTGTTTTGGGTCTGTATCCTGGTCCCTTGTTTCTCCTGCTTCTTTGTGTGCACTGTGATGCTCTGTTGTCTCTGAGGCATTGTGACATTTTTGTGTTATCTACTTAAGCAGGGTATTGTGCTCCTCTTTTCACTAGTTGGGTTGGCAGCACTTATACACTCACCACCTGTCTCCTTTCCTGTTGTCAGCCTCCTGTATGTCCCTGCTGTCCTTGGCAAACAGAGCTTATTCTTAGGTCCCTGGAATCCGATTGATAGTGCTGTCACTTTAAAATCCAAAATGGCCACCACTTGTAAGCAATCAAAACAGCTGTGCCCTCTGAACAGCTGAAAGTTCAGGGGTTGTCTCCCTTCTTGCTGTTTCCCTTCCTAGTCACAGAGCCACTAGCACAGTCATCCCTGCAGCCCTTGGCAACCAGGCAACCAGGGCTGATCTTTAGGTCAATTCTCAGGCCCAGCACCACTTGGAAATATTCAGGCCTTTGGTTCCATCAGAGTAGCTGAGAGTCCACTGCTCCAACTATCTATATCTACATACTCACTGTTTTTGTTCAGGTTTTTCCCCTAGTTAGTGCCTAATCCACTTCTGTATACTTCCTTTCAAAGCTCAGGGCTCCAGGATTACCTTCTGTATTTCTGTCAATTGGTTTCTCTTTGTTGAAGAGGGTCTGTGTAGCTTGTCTGCCTATTTTTCCATCTTAGCAGATGTCCTATAATAGGCTTTTGATTATCATATTCCTAAATATAAATATTCTTTTCTAGAGAGTAACCAGAAATTTTTATTCCATAGATATCTGAAACTCAGTCTTAAAACCAGTTATCAGGCTCATTATATTGTGTTTATCTCTTCAGCTGCTGCTATTACCAGGGGCCACTGCAGCATGTCATTCAACCCTCCCTATCCATGAAAGCTTCCACTTCAGTTTGCCAAACAAGTATTAAGGGTTTAACCGCAAGAGGATCTCAAAGTTTATAATCTTATTTCAGTTAATAGAAATTACTTTTCAAGCTTATATAATGTAGGTGCTCAGTAAATAGTGATTCTCTAGAAATTATTTTAAAACCAGGTATATCTATGACTTTAGCTACATAGAATTTTGATCATGAGCCAATTCTTCAAAGACTTACCAGACTGTCTTTGCACTTATGTTTTTATTACATAATTTTATTACATAATTTACTCCATATAGTCTTAATATCTTAGATTGACAAATTCATTTCAGACACCGGCTGCTTTACAGTCCCTAGGCTTGAGGATCTAAACTTATTCTAAAATTCACGTGGTAAAGCAATACTATTTCAATGCAGTTGTCAGATTGCTGTCATTAGGTATTTGATGGTGGTCTCAATGCAGTAAGTTAGAAGTTTTCCAGATAATAAAAAATAACTTTAATCTAAATCCAAACATTTTTATGCAGTGGTTTTGCAGTTATGGTGATGATATTTGATAAAAAGCTGGCCTACACCTACAGAGAGAAAATACTAGTGGGGACACTAGAAGAGATGCCAATCAATGCTCTAATACTTAGCTATAGCTACTTTCTCCAACATATTTTCATTTTCAAGTGCATGTCAATTTAACATAGCCTCTGCTTCTATAACCATATAGGATCCCAAAGTCAGCAATAAAGAACAAAAGTATGAATTAATTGTTACCTAAATTATTAAATACAAAGAGAAATAATAAAAAGACTTTTTTTTAATATTCAGAGCTAAAAGAGAATCCAAAGTTCCTTGTATAAAAATCTAACAGACAGCCAATATTTAATGTTTCTTTCATACCTCTAGAATTCCCTTCCTTTTCTTTTCTTCACTGTCTGTGAATCCACTTATTATTTGATAGCAGTCTTTACAAACTTTGCTCAATTTACCACCATCGTACTCAAGTTGAGCTTTGTAATCAGAACACTTCCAACAAACCACCTTAAATTAAAAAGGGTAATGAAAGGTGAATAATCATATTTAAAAATTAATAAATGTTAAATAATAATCAGTTACAAATAATAATGAAAAAAAATTAAATGTAAAAGGAAGATTTTCATTACACTAAGAAGATCCCCATAAACATTAGGAATGTGTGTTGTGATAGGTTCTGCAAGTGTAACTCATCTTCTCTCCCTCATTTCTACAAGTAGGAGAGGCTCTTATTCTTTACACCTCTGGATGTTTCCCCAACATCCTCCCCAAATGAACTCATGATCATCCTTGCTGTCAGTCAGCTCTCTCTTATTTCACTCCACCTCCCTCATTTCTCCCATCCTGCCCCCCATTGCAGGAAACAGCACAGCTTTCTAACCAGTGATGACAAGTCAGAAACTTAGAAGTCATCCCTGACGCCTCCCTCTACTCACCCCACAGAGTCACCATATTACAATGTACTGCTGATTTTAATCTCTTAAATATATCCTCAGTCTATATATATCCCTTTTTACATCTTCCTGTAATCGCCCAAGTCCAAGCTATCAGTGTCCTAGTTTGGACTACTATCATAGCCTCCCAACTGGTCTCCTTGTGGCATTCTTACTGACCTCCACTCTTGCAGCAGCCAGATGCTTTCTTAAAAATGCTAATCTGATTTGTTCCTCTTCTATTTAAAATCATGCAAAGTTTTCCCTTTGATCTTGGTTGGATAAAGAACAAATTTTTTGTTCTGCCCCTCTTCCATGTACTCTGTCCCTGCAGTCACATTGGCCCCATCTTGCTCCTTAAAGTGCCATGCATCTCTGCCTTTAGTGAGTAATTCTTGCTCATCCTTTGGCTGTTGGTTCAACTTTTACTTCCTCAGGAAGACTCCTCTGACTTCCAATATGGAGCATGTCCCTTGTCACTGTGTTGCTAACATTCTCTGTTCTTTCTTTCACAGCACTGATTACAGTTTTAATTATATACTTGTATGATTATTTGATTAATGTTTGTCTCCCTCACTAGGCTTGAGACTGTTCTTGTATATTTTGCTCACCAGGCACACAATATTCATAGAATGCCAATGAATGAGCGATACCATGCAAATGGATGTTGTTTATTAGTGGATGGAATTTTTCATGTCTGCATCTTCAAAATCATTAAATAATAATTTGCTTATTTTTATAATCTACATGAAGACACTTTTGTTTATCTGAGGCAAGTATGCTAGGATCAAAATCATTTCAAGCAAACTCAATGATGGATTAAAAAAGTCTTACCCTGAGAAAAAATATGCTAATCATTAATTTTGATTACAAAATAGCTTAGTCAAAACTAAGTATTAGTAAATAAATCTACAGTATAAGTGAGAAAAGAACTAACAATAAGAATTGTTTTACTAAAACATACAAAGCCACTGAATGCTTATTCACTGCTTTTGGGAGAAAGTGTATCATTTGGCTTACAAAGAACTCCCAGACCTGCTCCTACCCATCATTTTCTAGCTTCATTTCTTGTTTTGTTCCTCATCAGTCTTTCCATATGAAACTCAATTCATCCATGAAACCTTGGTCAAATTATGTTTATATGTAGCATTACTTTTAAACATTATGAACTTTCTCAGAAAAATTTTTGGGTAAGGAATTTGAAGAAAATCTCAAAAATAACAGGGACTAACTTTCTAAAGCAGGAAAGAAACATACCAAATAGAAAAACTGTTAAGTTTTTATACAAATATTGAGGATATAGAAAGGCTATGTAACTGCCATAAAATGAAACATGTGACCATTATTAGAAGTGTTTTTGTCTCTATGTTGTATGCAGCCTAGATAGATACTCTGAGAGGTCCTTTTGCTATAATGCAATTTGTTATTGTTAATGTGCTGTCAAGTTGGACCTGATTCATAGCGACCCCTCCTTGGGTTTCCGAGGCAGTATCACTATGGAAGTAGATTGCCCAACCTTCCTTCCGAGGAGTGGCTGGTGGGTTTGAACCGCCAGCCATCTGGTTAGCAGGCAAGTGCCTTAGGCACTGTGCCACCTGAGCTCCTGCATAAAGCACAGCAAGTATGTTGATGCTTTACTTGCTTACATGAAAGAAAGAGGAATAACTAAGGTCCAAAAAACAAACAATAGGTAAGTGAGCTAAAATTGAAATGATAAATGAATAAAGCAAATGCAAAGTTTAGAGTGCATTTGGGGTCTTGGGAGCAGTGCTTAAGGTTCAGAGACTGTACCTGGGGCTTGAGGAAAGGTGAGGAATGAACTAGAGACCGAGTCATTGTATTAAAATTATTAAAATCTTTGAAAGGAGGATAATTAAGTATCAAAGAAATATGAACTTGAAGTAGTAGAAACAACAACTAATGTTTTGACCCCTCAAAGGTTCTTCAGATAGATATTCTAAAACTACATAAGAAATATTGGGAAAAAAATGTGAGAATGGCAAACAAATAGTTTTACTTCTTTAACAATTTGGATACTTTTCATTTTTCTTATTGTACTGACTAGAACTTCCAATGCAATCTTGAATAGCAATGTTGAATAGGAGTGTGATAGAAGGCATCCTTGTCTGGCTCTTGTTTGCAAGGGGAATGCTTTAAATCTCTCCATAGAGAGTAATTTTGGCTGTTGATTTTGCATATCTGCCCTTTATTATATTGAATAATGTCCCTTTTATTCCTATTTTTCTGAGAATTTTTATCAAGAATGAGTGTTGGATTTTATTGGTTATGATTTTTTTGTTGAGGATTTTTGCATCTATGTTCATGAGATATTGGTCTGTAGTTTTCCTTTTTAGTGCTGTCTTTACCTGCTTTAGGAGCTCTGGTGGCACAGTGCCTAAGGTATTTGACTGCTAATCTCTACGCTGGTAGTTCAAACCCACCAGCTGCTCTGCAGAAGGAAGATAGAGCAGTCTACTTCTGTAAAGATTTACCCCTCAGAAACCTAATGTGGGTTGCTAAAAGTCAGAATTGATTCAAAGGCAGTGAGTTGGGAGTTTGGTTTCATTATTTGGTTTTGATGTCAGGGTTATGCTTGCTTCCATAGAATGATTTTGGGAATATTCCATCCTTTTGTATGCTCTGGAATCCTTTGAGTAGGATAGATGTCAGTTTTTCTCTGAATGTTTGATAGAATTCTCCAGTGGAGCCATTTGAGCCAGGACTTTTTTTGTGGAGAGTTTTTTTTGTTGTTGTTATTGGTCTGTTCAACTTTTCTTTGTCTGTATTAGTTTAGGTAGGTCTTGTTAGAAATGTGTCCATTTCTTCTAGAGTTTTTGAATTTGTTGGAGTACAGTTTTTCATAGTATTGTTATTTTCCTTTTTATTTCAGTTAATTCTGTTGTGATGCCACCCATTTATTCTTGTTATTTGCATCTTCTTTTCCTTAGTAAATTTTACAAGTGGTTTTATTGATTTTTTTCTGTTTCATTTAGTTCTGCTTTGATCTTTACAGGCTACTTTTATTGCTCTTTTTCTAAATTGTTGGAGTTGTTGTGATTTTGGTTCTCTTTTTTTTGATGTGTGCATTTACTGCTATAAATTGACCTCTGAGTACTGCTTTTGCTGTGTTCTAAAAGTTTTGGTATGTTGTGTTTTCATTCTTATTCATTTCTAGGACTTTTTCTTTTTTAAAATAATTGTTATTTGAGTAAAAGTTTACAGAGCAAATTGATTTTCCATACAGCAGTTCATACACATTTTGTCTCATGACATTGACTGCAATTCTCCACATGTAAACAGCCCACTTCCTCCCTGTAGTTACCTTTTCCCTCCCATGCACTCCCTACCCCAACAACTGTCTCCCTGAGCAAACACTGCCCTTCTATTCTGCCATGATTGATCTCTCCAAGTTGTGTATCTACCTGATGTAACTGTTCACCCCTTATGCCTGTCTATTTTTTGGCTGGAAGACATAACTTCACAGGTTAGGAAAGTTGTTGTTTCACATTTTTCTCCCACTCTATCCTGGATTTCCTGCACCAATCCCCCTTGATTCTAGGATTTTGGATTTTATTTCTTCTGTTACCCAGTGGTTCTTAAGCAATGTGTTGCTCATTTTCCATGTATTTGATTTTTCTTCCTTGGTCTTCCTATTACTGATTTCTAATTTTATAGTGTTTTTGTAGTATTCCTACAATTTTAAATTTATTGAGGTTTCTTTTGTGTCCTAACATAAGGTTTATTCTGGAGAATGATCCATGTGCACTAAGAAAGAATGTGTGCTCTGTATTTCTCTATGAGGTCAAGCTGGTTGACTGATTTTTTTTTCCTAGTTATTATTTCATTGACATTGAAAGTGGTGTGTTAAAGTCTCTTACTATATTGTATAATTGTCTTTTTCTCTTTTCAATTCAATTAATGTTTGCTTTATGTAACATCATATAATAGCCTTCTTTCTCCCTTATGCTGATTTTTATCTTGAACTAATTTTGCCATGCCTACTCTTTTTTGGTTGTCATAACCTGATACCTTTATCTTTGTGCTTAAGGTAGGTCTCTTGTAGGAACCATATTGATGGGTTTTCTTTTATTATCCAATCTGCCACTCTCTTGACCGGTGCATTTAATCCATTCACATTAAGTGTAATTAATGATAGATATGAACGTATTGCTGACATTCTTTTTTATTGCGTTTAGAGGTTTCTTTGTTCCAAATATTTTTCTGGGCTCAGTTCATTGATTTTGTGTTTACTAAATCCTTGTTATTTTCTTCTTTCTTAGTTTGGTTAGAAGGTTTATTAACTTTTCTTTGGGAGATAAATCCCATTAATCGAATTGAAAAGAGATAAATTCTTATCTCCCTAAGTTTGCGAATTGAAAAGAGATAAATTCTTATCTCCCTAAGTTTGAAACAGTCTGTTCTATATAGACAAGGTCCTGACTTCCTCACCATTTGGAAGTTTTGTTATTATACCACTTAGTCCCTCGATTTGGTTTAATGTTGTTGTCATAAGTCTTGATCTTAATTTGTTTTCTTTCATTGTTGCTTTTCTGTTGGAAGAACTACCTTTAGCATTTCTTATAGGATTGGTCTGGTCTCTACAAATTCCCTTAATTCCTCTCTGCCTGGCAATGTCTTAATTTTACCCTCATATTTGAGGGACAGTTTGGCTGGATACATTTCTCCTGAGCTGCTCTCAAGATTCTTATTTTGGGAAGTTTGATTATATGTCTTGGTGACTTTCTTTTGGAGTCTATCCTACATGGGGTTCATTGAGCTTCTTGGATGGGTATCTTTTTGTCTTTCATAATATTAGGCAAGTTTTTATTAGGCAAGTTTTTATTAGGCAAGTTTTCTGCTAGGAACTCTTTCTTTGAAAATTTTCTCTGTTTTCTTTTTTTTTTTTCCTTTCTTCTCCCTCCTCTTGTTCTGGAATTCCAATCAGGCATATGTTATTTCTTTTGATGTCATCCCATGTAACTCTTAGGTCTTCTTCATTCTTTGTCCTGATTTTTCCTCATACAAACTAATGTCAAGGCATTTGTCTTCTACATGGGAAATGCATTCTTCATTCAGCAAGTTTGAGTCTACTCTTTTGTCCTTCCAATGTAATATCTATCTCTGTAATTTTTAGTGTTCATTTTCTGGATTTCTAATTGTCTATTTACTTTGTCATTTTGCTCATTTGATAGTGTTTTATTTTCCTGAATTCTTCAAGGGTATTATCGTTTTCATGGAGCAATCCTTCACAGACAGCCAGACACTGGGAGAGAGATTCAACGGATCTACCGACTCAGGACCATAGTATCAGGGGACACCATAAAATACATAAAAATCTTGTTCCACAACCTACATTGGTGAGTAGCCACTGGGATCTTAAAATCTTTCAAGTGGCCATCTAAGATGCAGCTAATGGTCTCCTATCATTGGAGGTGAAGAAGAGTGCAAAAAAAAAAAGACATTTGGAAGTAATCAGCCCTAGGACATGATGGATCCTGAGACCAGAAGAACTAGATGGTGCCCGGCTACCAATGCCAACCACTCAGGAAAGGATCAAAACTGGCAATCCTGGATAGAGTGTGAGGAAAAATGTGGAACAAAATACAAAAACAATAATGACCAGATTTACCACCATAGTATTGGTGGGACCCCCAATACTATGGCCTTAGGATACACTTCAGGCCTGGAATAAAACTCACACCCAGGGGCTGGCTCTTTCCCCAATGGTAAATAAATAATGTGTACATGCAGACCACTCAACCCAGGGTGGTGCACCCACATACTCAATGGAGATGCATCCCTTGGAGCAATTGACCACAAGGCACCAGAGGGGCAATGTTCACACAGAGGAAATGCAGGGGAGGAGAGTGGGTTAGGGTTGGGGATGGGTAACTGGGGAGTGAAACCAAATGTACCTAAAGCACAATAATGATAATAAGGGTATTGTCTGTCTTTTCCTTGCTTCTGTTGAATTCTTTGTCAGATAATTCTATTACTTGTTCTTTCTTGAGATTTTTAAAGTTGTTGTCTTTATTGGTTATGTGCTGATTTGTTTTGCTATATCTGGACATGTGGGGCACATATGCTTCCTTGGTTGTTAGCTTGGCAGCACTGGGTTACTCCCCAGCTGTCTTTCTCTGGATTGGTGGGAATGTAGGTACAGATGTGCTGTCTCTTGTAAGGAGCAGCTGCAGTTGGGATGTGGGATGAGCAGGCATTATCTCTTGGTGGTGTTCCTTTGGTGTATGAGATATGACTGGAGAGTTAAGATCTTCCTCTCATTGGATGGGGCAGAAGGAAAACCAAGAAGAAGAATACCAAGAAGAAGAATAGATGCAAGAGAGAAAAAGATAGGAGAGACTTTTCTAGTTATGGTCAGCCAGAAGCCCTGCAAGCAAAGCAAGGAGTTATGGCAGAATCTGCTGATCCCTGGAGCATGCACCTGGGTAGGGGAAAGGAGCCTGGTGTGACTAAACACCTCCAAGAGAGAAAAGGCTGTGCATGTATCTTGTGATTAGCCAATGATGGAGGAATGATAAGAAATAGCAGCAGCCCCTGGATGGATCTGTCTGTCTGGAATGGTTTGCTGAGGGTGGCATTCAGCTGTCAATCAGAGCCCTAGCAGCTTAAACCTACCAATTGTCCTACAGGGGAAAGACAAGGCAGTCCTCTTCCACAAAGACCCACTTTGTCCCAAAAGGATTGCTATGAGTTGGAATCTACCCAACAACGATGGGTCAGGTTTGGAGTTTATTTGGAGTGAGTTCTTCTACTTCCTTTCCTATCTGTACTCACTCTAATACTTTATCTTCTCATTAGATGCTCAGGATTCCAGGATCATTATTTGTATTTGTTTCACTCTGATCTTCTGGTTTTCTATTATAGAGGGATTCAGTGGAATTTGTTAGCAGGAAACCATCTTGTCTCTGCCTCTCTCATATTATCATTTTATATTGCATCTCCCTAATGGCTAATAATCTTGACCATTTCTTCATGTGTTTTGTTGGCTGCTTGAATGTCTCCTTAGGTAGAAGGCATGAAGAGACACTTCAGCAATTTTAAAATGGGATTATTTGTCTTTTCCTTGAAGTTTTCTAAAATTCTGTGGCAGTGGGGCCAGTCTGTGGGTTCTCTTCTTACTCCTTTGATGTGATATGTATAAGTATCTAATTTTTAAGAGGTCCTAGCCATCTAGGAGCAGCACAATATCCAGTTAAAAAGAGGTGGGAGGCAAGGCCCCAAGACCCCTGGAGAGGGAGGCACCAGGAGCAGCCAGGGAGCACAGAGTTGTACATGGTGTGTAGGTTTCAACACAGCTTACAGACTAAGGAGGTGGCCATCCACTTCTCAAAAATTGGCCAGGGAAAACCTTATGAATAGCAGAGAAACACTGTCTGAAACAGTGCAGGAAGACTAGCCCCTTGGGTTGGAAAGCACTCAAAATAGGACTGGGTAAGAGCTGCCTCATTAGAGTAGAACCAACCTTAATGATAAAGTAAGTCTTTCAGGACCTTTATATCACTACTCAAGGAGAATCAGCTGCAAACATCCAGTAATAATCAGAACATGGATTGTACAAAGTATATTGGAATATTGGAAGTTGTCAAAAATGAAATGGAACACAAAGATTGATATCCTGCACATTAGTGAGCTGAAATGGACCAGTTTTGGCCATTCTGAATCAGACAACCACATGATGCTGGGAATGACAAATTGAAGAGGAATGGCATGGATTCATCCTCAAAAAGGATGTTTCAATATCTGTCCTGAAGTACAATGCTGTCAGTGATGCCTACAAGGAAGACCCATTAATATGACTATTATTCAAGTTTATGCACCAACCACCAAAGCCAAAGATGAGGAAATTGAAGAATTTTATCAAATTCTGCAGTCTGAAATTGACAATTGACCAAACATGCAATCAAGATGTCTTGCTTATCACTGGTGATTAGAATGCAAAAGTTGGAAATAAAGAAGAATCACTGGTAGCTGGAAAATTTGGCCTTGGTGACAGAAATGCTGCTGGAGATCACATGATAGAATTTTGCAAGACCAAAGACTTATTCATTGCAAGTACCTTTTTTTTCAACAATACTAACAGTGGCTGTACATGTGGACTTCACCACATGGAGTACAGTACACAGGAATCAGACTGACTGTATCTTTGCCAAGAGGCAATGGAAAAGTTTAATATTTTCAGCCAAAACCAGGCCAGGAGCTGATTGTGGAACAGACCATCAACTGCTCATATGCAAGTTCAACTTGAAGACAATTAAAACAAGTCCATGAGAGCCAAAATATGATAATGGATGTCAGAAGAGACTCTGTAACTTGCCTTTGAGCAGAGAGTAGCTAATGCAAATGGAAGAAATGACAAGATAAAGGAATTGAACAGAAGATTTCAAAGAGCAGCTAGAGCAGACAAAGCCAATTACTACAATGAAATGTGCAAAGACCGAGTTAAAAAATGAAAAGGGAAGAACATGCTTGGCATATTTCTCAAGCTGAAAGAACTGAGGAAAAATTTAAGCCTTGAGTTGCAGTATTGAAAGGTTCTGTGGGCAAAATACTGAATAATGCAGGAAGCATCAAAAGAAGATGGAAGGAATACACAACAGAGTCACCATAACAAAAAGAACTGGTCTATGTCCATCCATTTCAGGATCAGGAGGTGGCATATGATCAAGAACCCATGGTAGTGAAGGAAGAAGTCAAAGCTGTACTAAGGGAATTGGCGAGGAACAAGGCTCCAGGAATTTATGGATGCCCTGCTGGAGGCACTCACTTGGGTATTCCAAGAGATGTGCAAGACAGCTACCAGGCCAACTGACTGGAAGAGATCCATATTTGTACCCATTCCAAAGAAAGGTGATCCTACAGAATGTGGAAATTATCGAACAATATCATTAATATCACACACAAGTAAGATCTTACTGAAAATAATTCAAAGATGGTTGCAGCAATATATCAACAGAGAACTTCCAGAGGTGCAAACTGGATTCAGAAGAGGACGTGGAACAAGGGATATCATTGCTGACACCAGATTGATCTTGGCTCAAAGCAAAGAATACCAGAAAGATGTTTAAATGTGTTTTATTGACTACACAAAAGCATTTGATTGTGTGGATCACAACTAACTGTGGATAACATTGAGAAGAATGGGAATTCCAGAACACTTAATTGAACTCATAAGGAACCTGTACATAGACCAGGAGGCTGTCATTCAAACTGAAAAAGGGGACACTGCATGGTTTAAAATCAAGAAGGAAGGGCATCAGGGTTGTATCCTTTCCCCATACTTATTCAATCTGTATGCTGAGCAAATAATCCGAGAAGCTGGACTATATGAAGAAGAATGTGGCATCAATATTGGAGGAAGAATCATTGACAACACAACTTTGCTTGCTGAAAGTGAGGATAAGTTGAAGTACTTACTGATGAAGATTGAAGAATACAGAATGGATTACACCTCAATATAAATAAAACAAAAATCCTCACAACTGGACCTATAAGCAGCATCATGATAAATGCAGAAAAGATTGAGGTTGTCAAAGACTTCACATTGCTTGGTTCTACAATTGATGCCAATGGAAGCAGCAGTCAGGTCATCAGATGACATATAGCACTGGGCAAATAGTCTGCAATGCAAAGGACCTCTTTCAAGTGCTGAGGAGCAAAGATGTCTCCTTGAGGACTAAGGTGCACCTGACACAAGCCATGGTATTTTCAATTGCCTCATATGGATGTGAAAGCTGGACAGTGAATAAGGAAGACCAAAGAAGAGTTGATGCTTTTGAGCTGTGGTGTTGGTGAAGAATGCTAAAAGTACCATGGACTGCTAAAAGAACTAACAGGTCTGTCCTGGAGAAAGTGCAGCCAGAATGCTCCTTGCAGGTGAGAATGTCTCACCTACTTTGGTCATGTTGTAGTACGGACCTTTCCCTGGATAAGGATGTCAGATGTCATGCTTGGTAAGGTGGAGGGTTGACAAAAGAAGGAAGAAGGGAAGGCTCTCAACGAGGTGGATTAACACAGTGGCAGCAGTGATGGGCTTGAGTGGAGCTGGCTCAGGACCAGGCAGTGTTTTGTTCTGCTGTGCATAGGTTCGCCATGAGATGACTCGATGGCACTTAACAAGTCATCTATTTTGTCTTTTGATGTTTGTTTTTGATGTTTGTGCATTTTTAGTTACAAACTTAGGGAGCCCTAATTCTGGGCATAAATACCTAAAACTGTAAAAGATCATCAAAGAAAAAATAGTGTTTTAGATTCATTTTTGTGTGCAATGTGGGTCCTGTTTCATTTATCTGCAAATGGATATCCAGTTTTGCCAGCAACATTTTTTAATTTTTTAAAAAGACTATCTCTTCCCTAGTTAATGAGTTTTGGCCCTTTGTCAAAGCTCAGCTGTCTACAGGTGGACGGATTTACTTCTACGTTCCAATTCTGTTCCATCAGTCTGTGTGCCTATTATACTGTACCAGGCTGTTTTGACTACTATGGCTGTATAGTAGGTTTTTAGTAGGTTTTGAGATTGGGGAGTATGAGGCCTCCTACTTTGTTGTTCTTTAGTAGTGCTTTACTTATCTGGGGTACCTTTCCATATCTTTAAAGAAAGATGACGGTGGAATCTGGATTACATTATATCTATAATATCTATAGATTGCTTTGAGCAGTATTGGCATATTCACAATGTGAAGTCTTCCATTTATATAGGTTTCTTGTGTGTCTAGTTAGGTTTGTTCCTAAGTACTTCATCTTTTGAGGAGTTATTGTAAATGTTATTTCCTTCTCTGAGTTCTCAGTGTAGATAGAGGAATCCAACTGATTTTTTTCATCTTGTACCTTGCCACTTTGCTGAAACTATCAATTAGTTCTAGTAATTTTTTTTTACTGAGTCTGACATTTTCTATATATGATTTTATTTAATATGATCTTATAGAGATAGTTTTATTTATTTTTTTGCCAACTTGGATGCATTTTATTTCCCCTTCTTACTCTAGCTAGGCAGTATTAGCTGTTTTGAATCAGATATACATATGGTCTACTATACCATCAATAACAAATTAAAGAGGAATAGCATTGCATTCATTGTCACATATACTTACAAGGAACACCAGTTAATATGACTGTTATTCCAATTTGCACACCAACTACTAGGCAAAAGTTGAAGATATTTTTACCAATTTCTGCAATCTGAAATTGATCAAACATGTAATATAATTGGAAAAGATATCCTTGGTGATAGATTGCATAATAGAATTTTGTAAGACTGATAACTACACACGTGGACCTCACCAGACTGAGTACACAGGAATCAAATCGACGACCTCTGTGGAAAGGGGATGGAGAAGTTCGATGCTAACTATGGATCTGACCATAATTTGCTTCTATGAAAGTTGAAGCCAAAGTACAACTTGAGTATATCACATCTGAATTTAGAGACCATCTCTCAAGAATAGATTTAATATATTGAACAGTAATAACTGAAGATAAAAATGGATGTCAGAAGAGACTCTGAACTTTTTTTTTTCTTTTTTTGAATGTAGTGCAGAGTACTTAAAGTGAATGGAAGAAATGATTACGTAGAAGAGCTGAATGAAAGTATCATAATGAAATATGCAAAGACCTGGAGTTAGAAAACCAAAAGGGAAGAATATTCTCAGTATTTAAGCTGAAAGAACTGCAGGAAAACTTCAAGCCTCAAATTGCAATACTTACTGAAGGATTCTGGATTCTGTGGGCAAAATATTGAATGATGCAGGAAGCCTCAAAAGAAGATGTAAGGTATACATAGTCACTGTACCAAAAAGAATTAGAATTAAGAATTAGCTGACTTTCCACTATTTTAGGAGGAAACATATATAATCAGGAACCAATGGTATTGAAAGAAGTAAATCCAAGCTACAGTGATGGCATTAGCCAAAAACAAGGCTCCAGGAATTGACAGAATACTAATTGAGATGTTTCAATGAAAGGATGCAACACAGGAAATGCTCAGTTGTCTATGCCAAGAAATTTGGAAGACAGCTACCTTGCCAACTATAGAAGAGATCAATATTTGTGCCCATTCCAAAGAAAGGTTATCCAACAGAATGTGGAAATTATTGAATATAATTAATGTAACATTTTGCTGAAGATAATCCAAAAATGGTTGCAGTGGCATAGTGACAGGAAACTTCTAGAAATAGAAATTCAAGCTGGACTCAGAAGAGGATGTCGAACAAGGGGTATCATTGCTGAAAGCAAAGAATGGGAATTCCAGCACAGTTAATTGTACTCAGGAAGGGACTGCATCAAGGTTGTATCCTTTCACCACACTTATTCAATCTGTATGCTGAGCAAATAACCTGAGAAACTGGACTATAGAAACTGGACTATATGAAGATACAAAGAACAATGCAGCATCAAGAATGCAGCATCAAGATTGAAGAAAGTCTCATTAACAACTTGTGAAATAGGCAGATGACACAACGTTTCTTGCTAAGACTACACCCATCAATATGGGATTATGCCTCAAGAAACAGAAGACAAAGTTACAACTACGACTACATGAAAAAGCAACATCATGATAAATGGAGAAAAGATTGACGTTGTCAAGGATTTCATTTATCAATGACCAGGGAAGGAGCAGTCAAGAATCAATGCCATATGGCACTGGCCAATCTGCTGCAAAAGACCTTTGAAGTGTTCAAAAGCGAAGATGACACTGAGGACTAAGCTGCACGTTTCCCAAGCCGTGATATTTTCTATTTCCTCATACAGATGAAGATGAATAATGAAGATGAATAAATAAGGAAGACAGAAGAACAACTAATGCCCTTGAATGTTGGCAAAGAATATTAAATGTTTTTCTGGCAGTTCATGGTATAAACACATCTGTCTTAGAAGAAGTATAAAAGAAGTATAATCAGAAGCAAGGATGGTGAGATTTCATCTCACTTGCTTTGGATGTGTTACTAGGAGGGACCAGTCCCTGGAGAAGGACATTATGCTTGATGATAAAGTAAGTAGAGAGAGGGCAGCAAAAAAGGAAGACCATCAAAAAGAAGGACTGACATAGTGGCTGCAACAAACAATGGGCTCAAGCATAGCAATAATTGTGAAGATTTTAGTCAGTTTTTGTTCTATTGTGTACAGGGTCACTATGAGTCAGAACTGATAACAATCTTTATGGAAGTATCTCACCATTCTTTTTCTTGCAGAGTTGCTGTGTGCATTTTAACTTCTGTCCTCTCAGCAGCCAAGAACTTAACCATATGGCTACCAAAGCTCCTCTTCCCCTTGTTCAATCCTCCACTATCTCTCTCCTTTAAACCCTCGCTCTATAATCAAACTCTTCTACATCCTCAAAGTGCTTTCTCTGTCAGCTCTGAGAACCTTGGTACTAAAAGCTGTGTGATTAAATCCTATTAAATCCTATTATTGTTTTTTCCCCCAATGACTTATCTTGCCTTCAAATTATGCTGGTACCTTTTATGCCCAACATCACCTAGCTCTACTCACCTCCCCATTTACTCAGCAATTTGTAACTACTGGATTTCTCTCCTCTCCTCTACCCCAATGCCTGGTGACTTCAACAGTCACATGAATAATCTGCCAACTCTGATTTCTCAGTTCTCTATTGCCAATGTCCTTCTCACCCAGTCTACTTTAGCTATCCATTCTCATCATGGTCACAAGTATGTGACATGAGTCTAGTAAGACTGTGACCATGGTGCTACATCAAGTTCAACCACCCATCTCTCGTATTTTCAGTTCACTTTAGAATTTTCAGTTCACTTTAGAATTTTCAGTTCACTTTAGAATTTACAGATACTCTCATCCATTGACCCCACCACTTTATTATTAACCCTACTGCCTAGGCTTTTTTTGTCTTCCCCTCATCCAGTCTAGATGTCCCTTATTATTACCTCTCCCACATGCAAATACCTTCAACTCTCTCACATTATTTTTCTAATTATAGTTCCTCTGGATGCACCCTGTTATTTGCCTTCTGAGTTGCTAAATCTTGTCAGAGAATAATTTTATAACCAGAAACCTCTAATGAACAATCCACCTTTGTGTCTTTGGTAGGCTTATTTTTCCCCACACAGAGGTGACTTTTTCACACTTGGTCCTTTTTCCTTCCAGCTAATGATACTGTACCATACTTCATTGAAACTACAGATGCCATTGGACCTATACGCTTACATACTATACTTTTACCACCAAAACAAAAACCTACCTACATGTACAACGGGTTCCATTTCAACCTGTCTTCTCAAAGACAAAGACATCAACTCCTTTGGTTAATTATCTTTCTAACCACTTCTTATGCCACTCTTCCCCCTTACTCATTATGCTCTGGTAGCTTTCCAGACAGACCAAGTTCTTTCCTACCTCAAGGTTTGTGGCCTATAAGCTTTTGCTACCTGGAATGCTCTTTCTTACCTTTTATAAATCACAGTTTAGTATCAATTTCTTTGAAAGGCCTTCCTTTTTCTTACTAATTTTGGTTCTAAATCCTCTATTACCATTATTTTTCATTTCAGTTTCTTAATTGCTCCCTTATTCCATCTATAATAATTTAAAATTCTTATTTGCTTGACATTGGTCTATTTTTTCCTGAGCCCAGCACAGTGCTTTTAGCACATAGTTGGCACTAAAATAAATGTATTAAGGGATTTATCAAATGACTCTTTGTCTTCCAAATTGATATTATATCACTTATATAGCCAGCTATTAGACACCTTAATAACCAATAATAACCAAGCATCTCACTTACATGTCCACATGCTCGACAATGATGCCTTCTCCTTGTCAATGCATTGAAAGGCTCTTTGCATTTCATACACATGGTTACTTCATTATCTCGGATCCATCTTGGGGCTCTTTTTCCTAGCTCAGCAGTCTAAAAAAGAGAAGGAGACTAAATTTAAGTAAAGATTTTCATTCGTCTGGTGGCATAGTGCCTATAAAGAAGCATGTGACTGCTAACCAGAAGGCTGGCGGTTCAAACTCACCAGCCACTCCTCAGAAGGAAGATTGGGCAATCTATTTCTGTAATGATACGATACCGCCTCAGAAACCCAAGGTGAGTTGGGTCTGACTCAACAGCAGTGAGAACTGGAACTTGGTTTTTAAAATGCCCTTTAGCAACACTGCCCAAACCATGTTCTGAAACTCAAGACCCATGGAAACAAATAAATAAAAAATGGTTTAGTCAAACTAGTTTAAGTGTCTGAAAAAGCATTCACTATCATTCATCTAAGAAGAAATGAGATTCTGTCTAAACAACCAGTCTGGGATCTCAAAGGGTAAAAGGTTGGATAATAAAATGATTAGATAAATCTTTTGCAACTATAAAGAGATAAAAGAGTTTAAAGTTAATTTAATTCAACTTACAGAAACCTCTGACTGAATGTCATTATCCTTTGCAATTGCATTTCTGAAGGTTTCATGCCTTTGATGGAAAGCATCAATAGTCTCTTGAAGGGCCTAAAATAGAAATTAAATTCAAAGCAGACTTTAAAATATCAAATGCAAACAAATGAAAAAACTTTATTAAGCAAATATCTATGATGAGAATCGCCTTGAAGATTAAATGAACTTGTTGTGTTGACTACATATTAAGCAAATACAATGTGTGCATATTTGTGTACACATAAAGAGGTTACAAAAAAGGAAGATTGAAATCATGTTTACCTTGATCCACTCTTCTTTATCTTGCTCAGAACTAAACAAACAAACAAAAACAAAAAAGGTAAGCTTTAAAATAAATGCAGAGAACATTAATGGGTTACAACTGGTGAATGATCTATGCTTTGATGTTTTTCCAACTTTCCAAAAGAAGGAGGTATAATTAAAATTAAACAGAACCTCTGGCAATTGAACAAATACATTCTTCTTTAAAAGAGTTTTAGACTATCTATTCCCTTTGGTGCCCACAATTTTTGGTGGGAGAGTCAATTTTAGTATCCATCAATGTAGTGACCTGACATTAACAATAATTATCTAGTTATTTATATTAGATATGCAATATAATGTACATCTAGAATTATATAAACATCTAGTGATACTAACTTGGAAACCCAAGGAGGGGTTGCTATGAGTTGGGTCTGACTCCACAGCAAATAACAATGCAACGCACTGCCATCAAGTCAGCAGTGACCCCTCCTTGGGTTTCTGAGGTGTGGCTGGTGGGTTTGAACTGCCAGCCTTCTGGTTAACAGTCAAATGCCTTAAGCACTAAGCTACCAGAGCTCCTTAATGGAACCCAGTTTTTAATAATTCTCCTTTGGGAAAAAATTTTCTTGACTTCAGGCAAATCCTTTATTTTCCTGTTGAGGTAAATTTTCTTTATTTCATCTTCCTTTCAAGTAGCTTATATCTTACATATATCTTACATAGCTGTCATATATAGTATTTGAAACATCTCCTTTAGTGGATGGACTCTGGGCTGGGAAAGATAATCAAACTGAAGGAGTTTTTAAAGACTGAGCTCTGTTTGACTTCCAGCCTGAATATCACATGACTTGTTCCCACAATTCTAAAATATGCATGAGTGTGGCTGGAGGTTTGCCACTGGATACCATCCATCTCTCTAACAAATTTATTATTGAGCTCCATGATGTGCCAAGAATGCTGCTGGAGGCTGTGCCTGCCAGTGGGAGACTATGCTTATTGTCCACCTGGGGCTCCTGGACCAAGAACCTGGGAGCATAATTATTTGCTAACTGCTGCTAGCATTTTACATGCAGACAAAGAAACTTGACATACTTGAAATGCTTTCTTGTTTTAGCTTTTTTAGTTATGGCAGACTTTTTTTTTTTCTCTTTAATTTACTTATTTCTATTTAGCAATTTAAAATTGAATGAACAGTTTTTTTATTTGTTTGAATGTGGAAGAGGAAGCTTATGTGTATGTGTAAGAGGTCAATCTTGAAGATGACTCATAACCTCAGCAAGAAAAGCAGAACCTTTTTTTTTTCCCCCAGTTGGCTTCAGAAGGAAATTCTCTTTAAACAACTCCAAATACAACCAATTTTTGGTTCGATATAATCCCTCTGACATTCTTTCTAGGACCTTCAGTGTTTGTCTCCATTCTTGAGAGAGTCATGATAGACTAGATTAAAAATAATTACTTAAGATCTCTGGTAACAGAGTGCCTAAAGAAGTCTGGTTCAAACCCACCAGTCACTCCTCGGAAGGCAGGTTGGGCAATCTACTTCCGTAGTGATACTGCCTCAGAAACCCAAAGAGGGGTTGCTATGAGTCAGGTCTGACTCGATGGCATATACCAACTTAAATTTTCCCTTTATTTTCATGCTTTAGTTATATTTACAATTATATGATGATATTGAAAATCTTAAAAATTAAAAATGACTGTTTCTAATATTAATTAGAATGCATTCAATACTGTACATCAGAAGTATACAAAACAAGGACTGTGTGTACTTAGGAAAATTTCTCACTAATCAGCCTCATCTTGGAGAGAAAATATTCCAAATTGCTGCAAAGTCCTTAGAGTCTCCCTTGCTGTTCACACACAGGTTTGAAAGAAAGTAGGCTGAAATTCCAAGCCAGCAGTACCTGTGTCCTTCTGCAGTGAGGATTTCTATGATGATCAGAACTACTGCTGAGTGCCCCTAGTTGTCAGGGTCACTAACTCAGTGAACCAACAACTGAAGGTTAATCAGAGTGGGTCTCATATTAGTTGAGTGAGGTCTCATATTAGGAGCCTCTAGTACAGCTTCATTCATTTTTCATTTGGGTTGGAGTGGCTGGGATCTAAATCCCTCCACCCCCTGATGTAGGGTGTTGTTGTTTGCTGTCGAGTCGGCCCTGACTCATAGCGACCCCTCCTTGGGTTTCCGAGGTGTGGCTGGTGGGTTTGAACCGCCAGTCTTCTGGTGAGCAGTCAAGTGCCCTTCCAGAAATCATGATTCCTGCTAAAATAATTTTCTTTTTATAATCTCAAGTTTAAGCCCTTAGGCAGTAACTAAGTACTATAGCTATGGTGGATTCACTTGAGTAGCCAGAAGCACATGCTACTGGTACAACAGAACAGAAAGGCTCTCTGACTTTCTAAGGGTTCTGGGGTTTCAGCACCATTACAGTAGAGACTGGTGCTTAATCAATCTTCTGATCTGTGGCCTTCAGAAGTATCCAAAGTTGCATCATGATGTTATAGGACAAATGAATCCTAAACTACCATTGAAATATCTTCAAAACAGATATTTTAGTACCTGATAGCATTCTAATTATCTTCCAGAGGTTCATGTATAAGGTAGCTATGCTCTAATGCTATGGTTCTCATGTTTTCTTTTTTCCAAACAGGAAGTTATTACCTGGAATTCCATCTCATTCTCCTCTACTCAATGATGCATTTAAGAATGCAAATAAAGAAGAATCACTCCCTCCAGAAGTCCTAGTTACCATAGGCTGCCCAAGCTCTGCATAGCCCTTCTTGTTCGCTCCATCAGATTGCCACTAAGTCCCTTGAATGCAGAACCTCTAAAGGACATTGTTATGACTCCAACATTTAGCATGGAATAATAAGCGTGAATAAAATATTTGTGGGCCAAAAAGAGGGCTTTAAGGGAGGAAGGATTAGAACAAAACCTTTTCCTGCAAGTCTCAAAATGCTTGATTCACTGTTGTTGTTATGTGCCGTCGAGTCAAATCTGACTCATAACGACCCCTCCTTGGGTTTCTGAGGCAGTATCACTACAGAAGTAGGATTGCCCAACCTTCCTTTCGAGGAATGGCTGGTGGGATTCACTGAGTACCTTGTAAATACCAAAATTCAATTCAATTTTTGCTTACTGTCTGCAAAAAATACTATAGGTACTGGAAAAGAATCAGAAGAGAGGAAGACCAGATCCTTGACTTTCAAGAGCTCACATCTCTCATCTCTCCATGTACCTCCAAACAGATTCCCAGAAAAACCCTCAGAACCCTTCTACCCTCTGATATATTCTGATGCTTTCAGAAAGCTGTGTGACAGGAGTGAGTCTCTTACCTGGCCTGCAGTTCCAGTGTTCTTTCTTTTCCAGACACCTGGAAAGTGTGTGGATATTCTTCATTGTGAGTTTCTACTATTTTCATTCCATCGATGCCAACCCTAGTTCGAACTGTGAATTTAGAACTCACCAAGCTGAATCTAGGCACACAGTACAGCAACATGTTGTTGAACTGCAAAGAGGTAAACAGGAAAATAAAGACAGAAACAAAGATTAATACTAAAAGTATCTCTGGACATAAATTCCAAGGAATTTCAAAGGTATATGATACTACTTTCAAGATTTTACAACAGTTCCATGATGCTTGTATCAAAATCAGTATATTCTTAAATTTTTAAACAAAGTTTCCCCTTTGTTAGTTCTTGTACTATTTTAAACACCAGAATTTGTAATTGTGTATCTTATGGGGAAAGTGAAAAATAGCTGTTAGAGGAAAATAATATTTAGCAATTAGTTTTTACCAGGGTGTTTAATGTTGAGTTGAAAAAAAAATCACCAAACTATTAGTTCGCATTTCATTATAATGTGGGGTAGGTACACCAGAACCTATAGAAAAAAGGTAAAGCCTGTGGCCAAGATCAGCACAGTACTATCAGTAGGCGTACTTGGAGGCCAGACTGTAAGCATTCAGGACCTCACTCTACTTCTGATGAGTTGTATATTCTCTCGAGTCAGGATCATTATGTGTAGTTGTTTAGAGCATTAAGTGAAGGAACAAACGTGAAATGTTTAGAATAGTGCTTTGGTAAGTGCTTAAATTCAACAAGGCCATATCATTTCACTTTGTGATTTGAGGCCAGGCCCTCTGTTCAGCACCACACTGCCATGAAATACCAATGGATATTTAAAATAGTCCAACATGTTTATGTGATATTGTCCACACTTGTGCTCATTCTTAAAGTAAATTTCTCACCAGTTTTTTTTTTTGTATATCATTTTGTAACTTCCTGTAACCAGTGTCATAAATTTTAGTTCCACATTTGATAATATAAAAGGATATGAAATATATTTTATGGATTTATCAATTTTATGTTTTCCCCAGTGACAATTTCATTAAAATTTACTTTAAAAAATAATAGTATATTGCTGAAATTTCCAGTGCCTTATCTGTGTTCAAAGCTTAAATAAGAAAAAAAAATTGTATGTCAAAAATACAGACACTTGGGTCACTCTAGTGGAATCATTTTTTTATATATTTTTATTTTTTTTCCCCATTTTCAGATGTCAGGTATAGTTATTTAGAGTGAACAGAGTGCCCTACATGAATACAAAAAGAAAAAAAAAAGTATGGTATGGAGGCAAGCAAATATGCAAACACATGAAGATCATTAGTAGAAAGCTGAAAGCTGATCGGGTACTAAGCATAATTTGCCTTCCAAACAAATATAATGTTTCCAGAGTATAAATAAAATAGAAAACTGCCCCTATTTTTTTCCTAGAGAGATAGGAAAGTAAAAAAAAGGTACTCTGAAGTTTCTACATATAAAAGAAACAAGACTCCATGGGAATAAAAGTGTATAGTAGAGAAGAGAGATTCTGGGACAAATACAATACCAAAGGCAGCAGAGTAAAAAGAATGAAGAGGACACAGGAAATGCTTCTAAGATGGTCTTTAAAAGATGAATGTGGCTTTCCTAAAATTTTTGACATGTGACTCTGTTCTCGTGGGAGGCACTGGCATGATGATGTGTTTGATAGCTTATAACTTGAACAAGATGACTCCTTTCTTCAAAGCTACTATTGCTGTATTCCCCCAAGGCATATGCCATTTGTCTTTCAAATAGCTGCTTAATTTGGCTGTCTTAAGCTATTCACCCTAAAATTATTTCCAGAATAATTTTCAATATGAAAAGCAAACTACGACAATTGGTTAGACACAGAGCTAAACACTGAACTACAGAAACTGTAACATTAACGAAGAAAAGGGAAAGGAAAGTGAACCAAGTACCTAAAGGTAAGGCAGACAAAGAGAAGACACTGTCTTTTGGAGATTCTGCTCAGAATAGACCAGAGCTCAGAACACTGACATCACTGAATATAAAATACTTTTATACTCGGTTTATATTGAGCTCTCTGTACTATCTGTGAAAGGTGAAATAATTCTATTTAGCTCCAATGAGGATTTTTATAGTTAATTTGGGTATATCTATAAACAATTTTTTTTAATTATTATTGTTTACCCTTTTAAAGTACACAAAAGCCCACAGCCATTGAGTCAACTCCAGTTTATAGTGACCTTATAGACAGAGTAGAACTGCCCTGTAAAGTTTCCAAGGCTATAATCTTTACAGAAGCAGACTTCCACATCCTTCTCCTCCAGAGTGGCTGGTGGATTCAAACCACTGAC
This sequence comes from Orycteropus afer afer, assembly GCF_000298275.1. Classification (NCBI taxonomy): domain Eukaryota; kingdom Metazoa; phylum Chordata; class Mammalia; order Tubulidentata; family Orycteropodidae; genus Orycteropus; species Orycteropus afer. The sequence goes on from NW_006921687.1 coordinate 5,128,636, forward strand.
CTTTTGGTTAGCAACCAGAAGCTTAACAACTGCACTACCAGAGCTCCTTTTAAAGTGTATAATTCACGACTTTTAGCAGAGTCATAAATTACGCAGTCATCACCACTATATAATTCCAGAACATTTCTATCTCCCCCCAAAAACTCCCATACTCATTTACCCCACCACATCAACCCAAAGTACCTACTAATCTACTTTGTCTCCATGCATTTCTTATTTTGGACATTTCATATGAATGGAATCATTCAATATGTAGTTTTTTGTGATCAGCTTTTGTCACTTATCATGTTTTCAAGGTTCATCTATGTGTCCAAGTTGTAGCATGAATCAGTACTTTATTCCTTTTTATTGTTATATAATGTTTCATTATATGGATATACCACAGTTTGATTATCCATTCATCAACTGATGAACATTCAGGTTGTTTCCAACTGGGGACTATTATGCATAATGCTACTACGAACAGTCATATACAAGTACTGTGTGGACATATGTTTTCAATTCTCTTGGGTTATATAAACTAGGAGTGGAATTAGTGCATATGGTAACCAAATGTTCTTTAAAAACTACACCAAACTGAGACAATGAATAGTCTTCTGCATGACAATTAGTTCCTGTAAGTTTTCCTTTCAAAAATGGCTAGAACCAGATTACAAAAAACCTCTAAGCTTCTAGCAACAACTCATTCTATGGCTGGTGAAATGACTTTTGCAGCAAGAAAGTCAGACATGAATAACAGACTGTGAATGTATTGTGTGCCAATCTCTAGGCAGTCCCTTTACCAATGTTCCTGTTTCTTTCCCAATAATAACAATTATAATTAACATTTATTGAACTCTTACTCAATGTTAGCTATTATGATTATCATTATTTCATTAGATATAGAAACAAACTGGAGTTCATTAGAATAACAAAGAATATAGGTCAGTGAACAGAGACTTACTAATGGCCTGGATGTCCCAGCAAGAATTCTTATACTTGACATAAACCCCAGGTTAGTTATAATTTTAAGAAAGTGAAGGAATAGACAAGGACTGCCTACAGAGATCAGGACACATGAAAAGGAACTACATAGTGGACTCATGTACTTTTTGCCTAGATATTTTAGGCACAGGTCTTTCAATCTTGCCATTACTTCAACCCAGGAAGACAAAAAGTACTAATTTGACAGGGTTAGGAGGAGAACAAGGAGCCCTGGTAGTACAAACTTTAAGCAGGATGCTGCTAACCGAAAGGTTGGTGCTAACTGAAAGGTTGGTAATTCAAACCCACCCAGCAGTTCTGTAAGGGAAAGACCTGTAGATCTGCTCCTGTAAAGATTACAGCCTACGAAACCCTGTGCGGTAGTTCTATTTAGTCACGTGGGGTCACTGTGAATTGAAAATTGACTCAATGATACTCAACAACAACAGCAAGGAAAACTGCTGTCAGAAAGTACTATGTAGACATATCATACAGGAAATTGTACACATTAGCCTGTCAGAAGAAAGAGAAAATCTAAAACAAGCAAAAGGAAGATTTCAGAAAGCCTACCACCCCCACATACATACTGATGGCTATAATCATCATAAAAAGTTTAAAAATTGTCTTCAGTATATCATAGTGAAATAAATTACATAAGAAAGTTGCACAAAAAATATACACAAAAGATTTTTAGGAAGAGTTAGGTCCTAGAAAGAACAAATTTCAGTTACTTAGAACATTCACTGATGTGGAATACTGACATTGTTGGCTAAACTAAGTTAGATGAATTGCTTTCGTAAGCAAGCAAGCATCTTTTCTAAGATGTATATTAATAATGTTTTCCAGTCTTACAGGACTAGCTTACACTAATTATAATTTATAATTTTATAAATATTTATAAATTTATAGTATAATTATAATACTCACTAAGAAAAGATAGCGTTCTTGTGCCGATGTGTTCCGAGCAGCTAGTTTGAGGATCTGTCCTTCTTTTATCAGTTCATTTGAAGGATTTACAATGTCTTCCTCTTCTCCCAACATTTCATAAATCTCTAAGAGTTTCTTTAGGTTCTCCTAGGGAATTAGAGCAAGACATAGCAAGATCAAATATAAGAAGGTTTCAACTTAGTAGCTTCACTAATGCTATGACCCTACCTAAAAGTTGGAGAGTTCAGAAGGGATTGGGAATAAGCATGAATATTTGTATAAAATCTGTAAATTATTAGCAGCATGAAACCTTGGAGAAGATTATTCCAGGTAACACTAAACATTTCATAAACGTTCTTTTTTTGTTCACCTATGTCAGTTCATTTGGGTCCAAACCTCTTTGAGTCAAATATGAATCTATGTTACTGATAATTACCTAACCAGAAGGTTCCTATCTCCTCTGAAAACCACTTACCATTTTTCTTATTGCACTATTAGAATGGCTTGCTGCAGTAGATATAATTTCAAGTGATTCTAAATGGGGAAAAAAAGAAAAGTAAATAAATATGCTTTGTCTCTACTACACTACTAGATAGCTGAATAACAAACACTAAAATAGGAAGGTATCTGAGACCAAAGATATATGATAAAAGTAGGGGCAATTAATACCTACAAACTGTATACTTTCAGGAGTTCATATATAAGCAGATTGTTTGGAACTTGAAGCATATTTCCTCATAAAAAGTCAGACATAATGATTAGGCTCACAGACATATTTAAACCAAAACATACCTTTGAAATCAATACATATTTACTATGCACACTAGGTGCAAGGCATTTTCTAGGTTCTTCCATAAATATGACATCAATTATATACAACATTAAATGGTAAGCATATGAGCTCCATTTGGAAGATGAAGGAAATGGAGAGGTGATGTGACTTGGCTGAGGTCACACAAATAGAACATGATAGGGGGGCTAGGATTTGAATCTAGGTCTTTTGACTCAAAGTGGTACAACATTTCAGCAGCAGCATTTTACTAGTTTTATAAGCAAACTAACCACCAACTTTCTCTGGGAAAGTGATTTCACAGTTCCAGCCTAAGTTAGGTGAAAGAGAATCTCCTGAAGCCAGTGTTGGTGGAGGGTTGTACTACTGGGGCATGTGGTGGTGAGAGGTAGGAATGGGAACTCTTTGGTAAGGAGCTCCAGGGACTGCTGATGTACAGCTGCACAAGGTGAGGCCTCCTGCTGGACCAACCGCAGAGGAGTAGCTCTAGATCCTAAATCATGCGCTGTTCTATTCCTTTCTTTTCTGCATTGTGAATACTGGCCTCCTTAATTCTGTTATCACATCACATCACTTCTGGATCAAATTTTCTGTTTTCTGTCTTCCACTGATAAACAGAATGCCCTTAGTGTATGTGTGTTAAACACACACACACACACACACACTTTACATGAAAACATTTTTTAAAATGTACATTTCAATTACGTTAATTTTGGTCATCTTGTTGCAGAATATACCTTTTTATGCTTCTCTCACCCCCACTGTTAGATCTCTAAAAGGCTTTCTTTGATGATTCCTTGGAACTGTTATATTAGTAGCAATGGAAAATAAATGAGTAATAACATCTCCTACTATGTTACCAACTTTCTCATTTTTGACATAGGCATGTAGGGAAAGTCAAGGTCTATAGAAGAAACTAAATTTTTATTAACATTTTGGAGAACTGCCCCGCTTTTAGTAATCCTATACATTTGGTACAGGACCCAGGGTAGATGGGGACAAAAAAAAAAAAAAAAAAGGCTGGAGGAGCAACAGCTGAAGCTGAAGAAAATTAAAACATATCCACAAGAGTCAAAATATGATCTTCAGTATATCTCACCTGAATTTAGAGATCATCTGATTTGACACACTGAACACCAACGACTGAAGACCAGATGAGATGTGAGATGACATAAAAAATAAAAAATATCATATATGAGGCAAGCAAAAGGATGTTACAAAGATAAGCAAAAAAGAAGACCAAAATAGATGTCAGAAGAGACTCTGAAACTTGCTTCTGAATGGAGAGTAGCTAAAGCAAATGGAAGAAAAGATGAAGTAAAAGATCCAAACAGATTTCAAAGGGCAGCTAGAGAAGACAAAGTATTATAATGAAATATGGAAAGATCTGAAGTTAAAAAATCAAGAGGGAAAAACACATTCAGCATTCCTCAAGCTGAAAGAACTGAAGAAAAATTCAAGCCTTGAGTTGCAATATTGAAAGATTCTATGGGCAAAATACTAAACAATGTTGGAAAAATCAAAAGAAAATGGAAGGAATACAGAGTTACTGTGCCAAAAAGAATTGGTTGATATTCAATCATTACAGCAGATAGCATATGATCAAGAACTGATGGTATTAGATAAGAAGTCCAAGCTGCACTGAAGGCATTGGTGAAAAACAAGATTCCAGGAAATGATGGAATATCCATTGAGATGTTTCAACAAACGGATACAACGCTGAAAATGTGCACTCATTTATTTCAAGAAATTTGGAAGACAGCTAGCTACCTAGCCAACCAACTGGAAGAGATTCATCTTTGTGTCCATTCCAAAGAAACGTGATCCAACAGATTGAGGAAATTACCGAACAATATCACTAATATCACATGCAAGTAAAACTTTGCTGGAAATAATTTATAAAAGGTTGTAGCAATACATCAAAAGGGAACTGCCAGAAATTCAACCTAGATTAAGAAGAGGACAGACATAGAAAGAGGGATATCATTGCTGATGTCAGATGGATTTTCGCTAAAAGCAGAGGATACCAAAAAGATGTTTACTTGTGTTTTACTGACTACACTAAAGCAGTTGACTATGTGGATCTGTGGTAAGTTAAAGTGGTGTGTCAACTTGGCTGGGCCATGGTTTTGAGTGGCTTGGCAGCTGGATGTAGTTATTCCTCATGATGAGATTATAATCACCTTCATGGTATAATCTGCTTTGAGCAGCTATGTAGCTGAAGGGGAGTAACCTCAGGGGTGTGGCCTGCTTCCAATATATATGGAGAAGCTTTGAGAAAGGTCTCTAGTTTTTTGACACATTTTATATCCTGCATTTAGCTGAGTCTTCATCTGTAGTTCCTGGACTGAAACCACTGGCCTGCCATGTTGCTTGCTGATTGTGGGATTGTGCTATTTTACCTGCAGACCTGTGGTTTGTCAGCCTCAGCAGCTAGCAGCTGTTCAAGTTAGGAGAGGCCTCCAGCTCCAGTCGGCCTGGAACTGAAGAGGTAGAGCTGAAACTCAAGATCAAGGGACCTTCATCCAGGCCCTAGAGTTAGCACTCTGAATTCAGACTTCTAGCCACCTAAACTGTAAAAGAATAAATTCCTGATTATCAAAGCCATCCACTGGTGGTATTTCTTTTATAGCAGCACTACAGAACTAAGGCAGGATCATAACAAGTTATGGATAACATTACCAAGAATAGGAATTCCAGAACAATTAATTGTGCTTAAGAAGTACCTGGACATAGATTAAGAGGCATTTGAACAGAACAAGGGGACACTGCATGGTTTACCATCAGCAAAGGTGTGTGCCAGAGATGTACTTTTTCACCATACCTATTTAATATGTATGCTGTGCAAATTATCCAAGAAACTGGACTATATGAAGAAGAATAAAGCATCGAGGTTGGAGGAAGACTCATTAACAACCTGCAATAAGCAGATGACACAACTTTACTTGCTGAAAGGGAAGAAGACTTGAAACACTGATGAAGATCAAAGACTACAGCTTTCAGTATGGATTATGTTTCAACATAAAGAAAACTAAGATCCTCTCATCTAGACCAATAAGCAACATTATGATAAATGGGAGAAAAGTTTGAAGCTGTCAATGATTTTCTTTTACCTGAATCCACAATCAACATCCATGGATGCAGCAGTCAAGGAATCAAATGACATATTGCATTGGACAAATCTGCTGCAAAAGACCTCTTTAAAATGTTAAAGAGCAAAGATGTCACTTTGCTTTTGCATAGTCAGTAAAACACAAGAAGACTAAGGTGCACCTGATCCAAGCCACTGCCTTTTCAACAGCCTCATATGCATGTGAAGGCTGGACAATGAATAAGGAAAACCACAGAAGAATTGATGCATTTGAATTTTGTGTGGCAAGGGATACTGAATATACCATTGACTGCTAGAAGAACAAACAAATCTGTCTTGGAAGAAGTACAGCTGGAATGCTTCTTAGAAACAAGAACTTCATCTCTTGTACTTTGGTCCTGTTTTCAGGAGGAACCAATCCCTGGAGACGGATATAAAGCTTGGTTAAGTAGGTCAGTGAGAAAGGGGAAACCCTCAATGAGTTGGGTTGACATAGGGACTGCAACAATGAACTCAAGCATGGCAACGGCTGTGAGGATGGTACAGAACCAGGCAGTGTTTCATTCCTTTGTACACAGGGTCACAATGAGTTGAAACCAACTTGATGGCACCTAACAACAACATGCATTTGATTCAGGACCTAGCCTAGAGGGAGACGAATAAGATAGGCTGTAGGAGCCCTGTGGTGACTCTACCTCCAATGCCAACACTAGTTTGGCCACTAAATTAAAGCACTTAGGCCAGAAGTAGTATAGAAAGTGGGGATGAGGCTAGTTCCTGCAAAGGGGTGGGCTAGGGGAAGATGGAAAGTTAGGGTAATACTACACTGTATGGAAAGAAGGGAGAAGATAAGTCTCTTGAATGATGGGATATCAGAGACAACCAGTGTTCAAGATAAGATTCAGGATCCAAGACCAAAGCTTGTGTTTATGTTCCTCAGCTCTTATAAAATTCACATATTTCATAATAGAAAATAAATCATGGAAAGTAGAAAGGTTTTAAGATTATTCATCAGTATTGTTAGTACTGGTAGACTACTGAGTGAAATTTCTATTCATCTCTTCAAAGCTAATTAATTTTAAAAACATGAGAATGTTAAAGTATTATTGAAACACCTGAGCTTTAGAAAAGCATTTTTGATTATAATCTGGTGAAAAGAACAAAAGATAGTTACTAGAATGTGAGTAAAGTTTCTTAGGGAAAATGTTGTATTAAAAAGTATCATTCTCCCTTTTGCCTCAGAGTGGTGGGGCAGATGGAGTAAATTTTGCTTAGGTTATTTTTACATAGTAAATGTCATCTTAGCTCTCTTGGTATTCATCAAACTATCTAATTAACCCAGCAGCACTAGTAATTCTGAATGGCTGTATTCTTCCTATGAAAAGGTAATTGTATATTGCTATTCTGATGTCTCTAAGACTAAAGTTTTATATTTCCACATTAATTATTAATGTTAAAACAGCACAAAAAATGTGACTTGCACTGATTTAAATTTGTGACTATGGCTCAAAAGTGACTTGTCTAACTGAGGTGTTGATGATAATGTCCAGTGGGATTATTTTCTGGCAGCAACATTTTAACACTAAAGCAGTTGTGAGTCATATCTCACTTTGGAAGCACTAGCGTTGACTGGCCAGTTGCTTATGCCACATTGAGGAAAAAAGAAAAACAACAACAACGATGACGACAAAGAAAAACCATTTACTTTTAGCATCATTCCAGTCCAGGGAGTCAGGTGGCAACTTTCTCAGGTAATCCTTAAGGAGCATCTCATACCGGGGTATCCGCTGAACAGGTTCTAGCATGTGGTGCTGCAAAGTCAAATTGCCACAGATCTTCTGTTTCTGTGATAAAAAGGGATTTTATAGAAACATTTAAAAATTAAGCTAGGCAATCAGACAACTCACCGTAATGCAGACTTGACATCAAGTGCAGTCTTTTTCTATAAAATTTGGCTCTGTGGATCATTTGCATTAGATGTTCTGCAGTTGTTAAAAATGCAGATTTCTGAACGCTACCTCAATCTAATAAATCACAATCTTTGGAGATAAGGCCAGGAATATGCATTTAACAACCCTCCAGATTCTTATAACATAAAAGTGTTAGGACTACTAGTCTAATGTTAGAAAAGGAAAGAAAACCAAGCATAATTTTAATCAAGAAAATTGTACATTGCTGGCAAACACTTCAGTTAGTCACTACAAGGGTTTGTGAAGGTCACATTATTCAGTCATACACCAGATATTTTCTGCTTAATCAGGTTCCCTAAGCAGAACTACATTAAATGACTTTTGCCTGAGCAGAAACTATTTCATAATAAGGTTACCATAAATACCAATTCCTTTGAACAAAATTAAGACTCCACATAGAAGAATGACAAGATCTGGGCATCTAATTATATATCAGAACATTTTTATATTTCATTAGATCAAGGCATTTTTTTTCATTAGAAGCCAAATTCTGGAAATGGATCTCTTTTTCTTTGGGCAAAATTGAGTCTATAGCACTTTCTATAAGTTAACATAAGAGAGGAAATAGGATTATTTGAAAAATAAGATGTATTCCTGTTTATTGTAAACAAAGGAGAAATTCTATTACATATGTATTGAACTCCTATCATGATCAAGGCGCTAAAGGGTATGAGAGTTATATTAAGATGTGGCATTTGCATTTAAAGAAAACAAATAACCAAAGGCTTCACAGAGAAGGGAGCATTTAACACTATCTCTCCCAGGTGCAGGCTTTGGTAAGGAAGAAACTGAGGAAGATCAGGGCAAGTCTACTTGGGGGGGGGGTGCGGTGAGAGAAAACAGGCACAAGGCAGCGGGGCATAAAAGGAAATGGCTGGGTTTTATAGACAAATAAGATATTTCTAGGAAAAGAGGGGGTAAGGAAGAATAGGTAATCCAGGATAATAATGTTAAGGGCTTTGAGTGCTAGCCTGAACTGAGTTTAGATTTGCTTCATCAAATGATTTAGAATTGTTGAGGGGAGTAATATCATCAGAGGTGGGTTCTATTAAGACGAATGTTACTACAGTGTGGCTTTAGGGGTATGTAGGGTAACTAGTTTAGAACTTACTGTTGTAGACCAAAAGGAAGCAATAAAGACCTGAAACCAGCAAATAATAGTGTCCATATAAAGTTGTAAAATATTAATTTTATAAATTAAATTATCTCA
>NW_006921687.1:5137697-5173818 GCF_000298275.1 Orycteropus afer afer
ACATATACATCCAAGAAAATATTACTAATCTCAAAATTTCTACTTGAAGAAACTGTGGCTCAGAGATTTTAGAGGAGTTTTCTAAGGCCAAGTGGCTAGAAGTGAGAGACTAAGATTTTAAACTAGGTTATCTGATTCCCAATCTACTACTCTTTTCACAACCCTGTATCATTTCCTCATAATATGGAAAAGATGGACATTGCTGAAATAGAATTTTAAGATTTGATACAGCAATAACTGTCACCAACACCGTAATCATTTAGCAAATACTGACTATGCAATGGGCACTAGACTGTTGTTGTTATGTACCGTCGAGTCGGACCCGACTCATAGTGACCCCTCCTTGGGTTTCCGAAGCAGTATCACTACAGAAGTAGGTTGCCCCAGCCTCCTCCTTCTGAGGAGTGGCTGGGGGGTTTGAACTTCCAGCCTTCTGGTTAGCAGTCAAGTGCCTTAGGCACTATGCTACCAGAGCTCCAGGGCACTAGACTAAGCACCTTGAATACATTACCTAACAGGCAAATGAATGCTTATAGAGAATGAGGAAAAGTGACAAATCAAAGATAAAGCTGAGTTGTGAAACTGGTGAATTAGAGAATAATCATGCCATGCAATACATTCAATCACATGTCAAAATAGTTATTATCTACTTTGTGCAAGGCACAAAAGAAGTAAGGAAGATGGAAGAAATATTTGGAAGCAACAGATAGAAATGGAACATGTTGACTTTGTTTTGATAGGAAAATGTCCATACAAAATTGAGTGGTTAGCATTTGGCAATTTGTAAATGAAGTTTGGGGTTAGAAGACTTGACTAGAAATATAGATCCTGGAGAGACCTGTATATACATGATGGTTAAAGACACAGGGAAATGTGCTATCACTGAGGGTGGAAAGAGAAAGAAGATTAAGGACAAACCTTATGCTCTGCCTATATTTTAGTTAACAGTAGTGACAGGTGAAATCATCAAAGCAGCAGCCATGGTTTAGAAAGGCAGATGAGTACTTATTCATAGGGGAAAAGAGATTTTCCAGAAAGGCGTGAACAAAAAGAGGCAAGACTTCTGGCTATGGCTGAATGAAGAGAATGGCAAATCCTTCCAGTAAAAACAACTATAAATCTGGACAAAATTGAGAAAACTATCATTTCAGCAAGTGGAAAATCTACTAAAACCAAACCCACCCACAGCCATTGAGTTGACTCTGATTCCCTGTGACTCTAGAGGACAGAGTAGAACTGCCCCATAACATCTCCATGGCTGTAAATCTTTATTTACGGAAGCAGACTGCTACATCTTTCTCCTGCTGAGTGGCTGGTAGGTTCGGGCCACCAACCTTTCAGTTATCAGCCATGCTTTAACCACTGGACCACCAGAGCTAAATCAACCTAAGATCTATAATAATCTGAAAAATACTTATGTTTTTAAAATTTCTGAACTTTGGCTAAGAAAAGTGAAAATCTGTGGCATTATGGCCTGGGCTGCTGTTATCCCTCCCTGACTCAGTCAGCATAAAGCTTCTGCCAGGGTGAGACAAGCTGAGATTGGCAACTTTTCTACTACGGTTGAAGTGATCATTCGATTTAGAGTGGTGGAAGGGGCTCACACCCAGCAACACTGTCAGTGGACATGAAGATCTCTGAGGTGGGCGGGTGGGAGTGGTAAGGGCGTTAAGTTGTGGTTGTGGGTGGGCTGATCCTATTTTTGCTGAGGCTATGTGAATGCACAGCAGAGTGGAGAGGGCCTAAACCAGCACTTTCCTGGCAGACCGTGAGGCTGTCTACCTGCAAATAGGAGATGTGAGTCAGCAGTCCTGAAAACGGCCTGAACCTTAAATGTGCTGCCCTACCCACAGTCAGGTCCGTCAGCAGAGGTCAGAAGTCATATTGGCTCCAAATAGTTGACCACAGCCTCTGTCCAACCTATACAGATATAAGGATAATCCCTATGAAGCCAGGTTTACAGATAAATATTAAACCATCATCCTGAGGAGAAACATGAGTGACTATATATACCACAGGGAAGACACATAGAAAATATTTAGTTCAAGCAAGTTACTAAACAAAGAAACAAACAAACCTAACAACCACCACTCTGGGGAAAAAAGGAGAATTAGAATCTAGAGTTGCCAGAACAGTTTATCTAAAATATCTGATAATCAGCAAAATAATATGAGATATGCAAAGAGATAGGAAAATATGAGATATTCTGAAGAAAAAAGGAAGTTAATAGCTATAGTCTCTGAGTGTCTTCAGATGTTAGAATTAGCAAAGACTTCAAAGCAGAAACTTGTGGGATGACATCAAGACTACCAGCATATCGGTAAAAGGGCAAGACAGAACTTTCTGATGGCTACAAACAACATGACTTAGATAAAGAAACAAAGGTAGAAAATAAAAGGATGAAAAACTAAACTGCAAACAGTAAGTATAAGACAGCTGAAATAACTAGATTAGTAACTGACAAGATATACTTAAAAACATAAGTATATAAAATATTACTAGAGAAGGGCATTTCATAATACTAAGCACATCAATAGGGAGATATAACAATCATAAATGCATATACACCTACCAAGAGAGCTTCAAAATACATGAAGCAATACTGACACAAGTAAAAGGAGGAACAGACAGTTCAACAATAACATCTGGAGATTTCAAGAGATTTCAGTAACTGATAGAACAACTAGACAGAAAATAAGTATGGAAGACTTGAACAACACTATCAATCAACTAGACTTAGGGCACGTATGTAAAATACACATACCTTTCAAGCACACATGGAACATCTTCCAGGATAGACCACATTCTATGCCATAAAAAAGTCTCACTATATTTGAATAGATAATTCACCAAAGTCCTAAGAAACCCAGATTGTAGGAAAATAAGGATGATGAAGAAACTTACTTCTTTTATACATCCAGTTTTTTTTTTAAATTAAGAGAACTTAAAATATTATGTAAAAGTTTAAAGATTATGAAATTTAACATCAGTCTCTAGGGAAGTTTCTGGGGAAGTTATTACCTGGAACACAAGTGTTCATTGTAGCTTTTCCCCCATTATTTCTATTTAATTAGAATTTATAAGCTTTGTTTCATAGGAGAAATATAAACCAGTAGATAATATTATAGTCCCAAAGTGATCCAAGCTGTTGTTGAGAATTACTCTAAGAAGCAGTTAAGTAGTAAGTGGGATGGGAGCAGAAATTTAAGAACATAAATAAAGTTAACTCATTCTAAAGATTCACATGGGGAAAAAATATGCAAAGAAAAGGGAAAATGGCACTGTTACTCCCTGCTCCAAGAATCTAATGTGATCTACAGAATTCCTTTTCAATATTTAAATTGTATCAAGGAGTAAGTTAACAACACTGACTAGAGAATCAAATGAAAATTACTATGGTATTATTAAAATGTGGTATCTAGGTTTGGTGAAAATATCAGGATACAAATATAAAGTGACGAGAACGGAATGATGATGTTTCCAAAGTCTTTGTGTTTAGCAGTCATTCTTCATATTCATTCTAACATTTCAGCTTCTGAATGGAAGCATGAGAGGTGCAGACATGAATGACAATTCTCTTTGTAAACAAATGGAGAACTCATTGCTTTAGACATGGCACACACATAATATTATACTGAACTCTTTATATAATCATGCAGAGATGATTTTTACCTCAGAGTGAAATAGAGGACAATGAGATTTGGCTAGATAACTCACACAGATCTTGAGATCAAAATTTTAGATCTAGGAGGTCTTATAATTTGTATGAAAAAATTAATAACATATCCTTGAGAAAAACAGTCCTATTACCTGAATTTCTTCAACCACTGATTTGAATTGGGGGACACGTTCTGTCATGTTTTTAACCAATTCCATTGCATTATCAAACCCCTTCACATACTCTCCATACATCTTAAGGAAAGGTGCCAATTTCTGAAGGATGTCACCAATTCGAGGAGTTGTTTCCCTGAATAAATACAGAGACAGGTGGGTCATTAAGATTTCTTATAGAATAAGAGAATTAACAGCACTCCAGAGAAATAATCACTTTCTAAACATACTCAGATCCACTTTACTGGGAGACTGGGAGAGAATTAAGAAACACCTCTTTCAGGCTGTTTAAGAATGATATATAGTAAAGAGAGATGCTATGGAATTCTTCAATGTTCAAATTATTCCTGATATCCAGTCTCCACTAATCAAAATGTAGTTTGGACAGAAGAAATAAAATCCTTTTTAGTAAAAGCTGAAAAGGTACCACAATATTTATCACTAGTCTGTAACATAAAGATTTAGTACAAATGTCAGTTATAGCTCTGTGCAGCTTTTCTAGTTTAATTTAAAAGCTAAGAAATCTTATATGACTCCCTTATACATATTATTTGCTATCTATTCCTCTTACCATTCTTGCATTCGCTTCTCCAGCTCTGGCAGTAGGAATTTACTATGGAAGGCATTAATTGATGAAATATTAGAAAAGATTTTATTCACCATCTCTGCTGCATATGAGCCTCGGTTTGCTTCTTCCAATAGTTTACAATAAAAGACCTGAATAAGGGAAAATAGCAAACATTATGTCAAATTTATAGATTAACCACCTAGCATTGTGCTAGGGACATTGCCTCTCAGTAACTTTTTGTTCAATAAATGGAAAAGTTCAATGGTTTAAGAAATCAATCATTATTTGAAATATAGGAATATATGCTTTAAGAAGAAAAAATCAAGAATAAGAATTAGGAGACCATGATCCTAATCTAGGATATCTGTGGGGTGATAAGAGAAATGATTTACTGTTTTTTTGTGGCCAAAAAACCATTTTAATTGAGGTTAATAGGATTTGCTTTTCCTATTCATAGCATAGTTAAGAACTGTGGAAACATTTTACACAGATGCAGTAACTGCATTTTTCCCTTCTCTTTATGATTTGAAAGCACCCCTGGGTGGTGTAGACTTCTAGGTATGTTCGGTTGGTAACCAAAATGTTGGCAGTTCAAGTTCACCAGAGGAACCTTAGAAGACAGGCCTGGCCATTGTCTTCTAAAACTTCAGTCACTGAAAATCAGATGGAGCACAGTTCTACTCTGACACATGAAGCTGTTGAGTCGGAATCAACTTGATGCCCACTGGTTTTGGTTTGTGCTTTTTAATGCTTTGAATGACTCCGGTTGCCTTTTATTGTAGCTTATTGACCTAAATTTTATTTTTCCTATTAAGAATGTGTAAGATCCTTGAAGAAGGGAGATATTATGATTTAATTTCCAAAACAGTGCAGGTACTCAATAAATATCTGGTAAATGAATTAACGAAGGAATATTTCAGTTTTCAGATGTTTACATGCTTTTTAGTAAAAAATAATGGAGGGTAACTTAAAACACTGAGGCACACAAAGACACACACCAAAAAACTTCTCTTGTACATAGTAACAGGTACCTTAAACACAATTTTTAAAAATTCTAGTCTTAGCTATACTCCACTAGGGCTACTATAACTCTAATTGCCATTCTGTTAAATGTAAGCAGAAGGAGGTCTGTTCCCTCATAATATCCAGATGCTTGTAAATTTTCTAAATTCACCTCCACTGCATTTTCTTAGGAGGTAAAAAGAGCACAAAATTATGTTCTTGGAGACCCCACTAGATAGGATACTACAGCAATTAAGACTCCAAACTTCTAAAAGCTCAGCAATAGCAGCTGACCTGCTAAAACCACCTCCTTGTTAAGAGGAGAGGATACATCTCTACTAAGTGCAAGCGTAAGTTTCAGGGCTGTACTCTCTGAGAAGAAAATGGTTTCTAAGATACATACTCCACGTGAATTGACTGACATGTGAAATTCCTTGAAAGGTGACTATTTGAATCACAAACTTAGTATTCCAAAGAACACAAGCCTTAAACCAGCCCTTCAAGGTGCAGCCAAGCAGGGATGCAGTTCACTCAAGGAACAAATGATTGAAGGGGCACCTGCTCCCATGATGTTCCAATGTTCCAGTGGCAGAAGATGGGAGATTTTTCTTCCAAGTAACACACTTGGCAACTTTCTCTTCTAATAAGATCGTATGTGTCAGCAGACAATCTACGAATCTACAAATCATCCTGTCCTCCTACTTATCACTGACACAAGATTAAAATTATTTACTTTTTAATAGTTATTCTTATTATACATTTTTAAACTTTCCAGATGGATATTTGAAATGATAGTTGAGGCTCCACCGTGATGAAAATACAATGTGATAAAATCACACAGTCAATAAATAACATTCAACAAATATTGACTGAGTACTTTACATGAGGCTGTCTACTAAAAACTTCATATATGGTTCATATATGGTTGATACCGGAGCTCTGGTAGCGCAGTGCCTAAGGCACTTGACTGCTAACCAGAAGGCTGGCTGTTCAAATCCACCAGCCACTCCTCAGAAGGAAGGTTGGGCAATCTACTTCTGTAGTGATATTGCCTCAGAAACCCAAGGAGGGGTCACTATGAGTTGGGTCCGACTCGGCGGCACATAACAATAATAACAACAAATATGGTTGAACAAGTGAACTCACAAAATCCCTTCTGGTTCCAACAGTAGAGAATCAGTGATATATTCATATTAACATTAGAATCATCAAACTCTTATTTAGATTATAATAGTAACATGGCCCGTAGGATTACAATAAAGGGTCAAGAAATCGCTCAGTGTTTAATGCTGAATAACACAGATTACAAGGTATTTTGTGACTGGCACACAAATAAATCTCTACTGCTTATGAATTACAAACCTTTATATCTAGTAAATACACTGTTGAAGTTGAAAGTGCCAGAAATTTCCTTGAGAAAGTAGCTTTCAGTACACAAAAATTCAAACCCTTGTTGCAGTTTCTAAAACAACTTTAATTACTAAGTTAAAATGACATACAATGCCAAAAAACAAAATAATTCTGAAAGGGAAAATATTACCTGATCTAATAGGTCCAGTCGGTTGACATAAGCTCTTTCTGTAAGCAAAAGTTCATTGGCTATTTTGTGAAGTTTTTGCTCATTAGTTTCCTAAAAAGAGAAAATTAGGAAATAAAGCTTGAACCATATTTCTCAAGTCACAAAGATCTCTTAAATAGTTTGATCAAAACAGTTTCTCAAGCTTCTCAGGTATCCAGTTTCTCTCAGCCATCAAAGAACTTCCAACCAGAAAGGAAATGAACAAAATTAGAAATGAGAAATCTACAACTTCTTCTTTGACCTCTGCAGCAGTTAACACTATTGTCCACCATTTCCTTGAAACTCCCCCCTCTTCTTTTTAGTTCCTGAACATTACATACTTTCCTCACTTTTCCCTACCTTTCTCAGGCTACTCTTCAGACTTGATTTTATCTCTCTCTGAAATATCTCATCTTTTTTATTAGCTCTATGCCCATAACTTCCCCATTTTAAAACATTTTATAATAGAAAATTTTGATCACATATGAAAGTAGAGAAATAATAAAATGAACCTCATGTTCCCATCACTGAGATTCAATTATCAACCCATTACTAATCTTGTTTCATCTGTGCCTCCACTCATTTCATATGGAATGAAATCCCAAACACTTCATTATTCCCTCAATATTCATTTATGTATTTCCTAAGTATGTTTTTATAATGCTAATAGCTTCATGAGGACATGAAGCCTTTAAGTATTCAATCTCCTGTGTGTACTACAATAACTCAGTACAACATTGATACTCAATAAAATATTACTGAATGCATGCATCAATGAGTTGCAGTCTCACATACCTAACTATTGCTGGACATTTATTACTGTGTTGGCACATGATCAACATAAGACCAAATTCATCTTTTCTGTAAAACCTCCCCGCTCCATTCCCTGACTTCCTCATCCTGTTAAAAATTCCATCCTTTTCTAGTTATTTGCTTTGGAATCTTGAATTAATTTAAACTAAGTTCCCTACCATAAAATTCTGCCACCTACAAAGTCCTACATATTTTATTATGTCTTTAGCATTCATACTTTAAGTTCTTAGCATTACCACCCTATTTTGCTCAAATCATCTCAAGCCTGGGCTAATCAATACAGGCAGTCCCTGGATTATGAATGAGTTCTGTTCCTAAGTCTGTTTTAAGTTAAATTTGTACCTATGTTGGAACAGTTAGGTAGAGTTCACATGTAATGTCAGTCAGCTAGTCAAATGTTTGCCAGAAAGTACACAGTATTTAGTATACCTTTCTAGGCATAGAAAACATTAAACACTTCCAGATACACTAAAACATCTTTAACATAATACCATAGTAATAATAATGTTTTGATGTGTTGCAAAAGCAGTACCCATTTGTTATTACAAGCAACTGCATGTACCCTTAATTTTTAATATAGTAGGTTTTACTAGGTTGGTTTGTAATTATGAGTTGTGCATAAGTCGGATGTTTGTAGCTGGGGTCTACCTGTAGCTACCAACTGATCTCTCTGACTCTGTTATTTTCTGTCTGTAGCCCACCTTACATATTGCTGCATGAAGAGTCTTTCTAAAACGCTTCTATGCACAGGTTATTCTAGAAACAATAACCTCCAGTGGTTCTCCTCGCACCTATAGGATAAAGTCCAGACTCTATGTAGCGTTCAGAATTGTTTTTTTTCTCTACTCATTTTCTCAAACTCTTCTCCCAGTACATCTTTGCAAGTATGTTTTCTTGAAACTGATCTGGCCACCGTTATCTAAACATGTCCCTGGCCATCCCCAAACCTTTCTTCTTTCCATCCTCCCTGCCTGGCATGGGCTATTGCTGTGTACCTAAGAGTTACTTTTCTTTTGGTAGCCTGTGAATTTCCATTCCTTCTCCAAGTAGCCTTTGTCAACTATGCAAAGTCTTTGGCCTTACTTGATCCTATTAGAAAGCATTTTATAGTTCCTACCTGAATTTTTAATTGAGAAATTTCTATCAAATGAGTGCTGAAATACTACCCTCTTCACTCTAGGAGAGGATAAAGCAATAATAAGGGTTTAGTGAAAAACTGTAGTAGCACAGTATGCTTTAAATCAACATCTAATTTGTGTAAATACTACATTTAAACTGTGAATAAAATGCTGTTAAGCTGTATACATGCTCCACTGAGTTCCACACATGAGATACACAAGCAGTATTCATTCTAACATGGAAAGATAACACGCTGCTTCTAACAGCAGCTCTGGAATGAGTTATGTAAAATCTTTATGTAAAGTAATGTAATAATGTTTAAATAATTTCTAGTCTCAGCAATATTGGTATAAAAACACATAGACATCAAATTTCACAATTAGTCAAGGTTTGGGGTTAGCTTAATAACTCAGAGTAAGTACTTGGCTGCCTACCTAGTACCCTTTACCCCCATTTCTTAACAGTCTCCTCCAGATTTGGTGTACCTACCCCAACACTACATAGGTATTTCTTTTGGAGGAACTGACTTCATCATAATTTCTAAAGGAGGGATCTATCTGAAGGGTATAATATCAGAGTAGCTATTTCCCTTGCCACAGCATTGGTTCAGGAAAGATCATGACCTAATACAAGCCAACAAAACATAAGGGGATATACATGGGGAATTCTGATAAAGGAGGCCCCTACTCTTTAGAGAGTGACATAGGAAAAAAGCTCTCTGATGTTCCATATCAATGAGGGCACATGTAGGCTTGAGTGTGCTGTGGCCATCCCTTAGCTACAGAGTGAAGCTGAGAATGTAGAGAATCAATAAAATTCTGTATTGTTTAAGTCAAGCTGAGTCAGACTGTGTGCTATTTGCAGCCCAATGCATCTTGATAGAGAAAACTTAAATACTATGAAACATAGGCAGTATATTTCATAAAAATAAAAACCTTTTAAGAGAGGAGAAAAAAGTAAAAGTTAAATACTTAGGGAAAAAAAATGTGATTATCGTACCTGTAACGAACACAAACACATAAAAAATTGTAAGAGATCTATTAACATTTCAATGGAAGATAACAGTAATAAAATCCACTGCCCTTGAGTTAATTCCAACTCATAATGACTCTGTCGGACAGACTGAAATTGCCCCATAGGGTTTCCAAGGCTGTAAATTTTCATGGAAGCAGACTGCCTTATCCTTCTCCTGCAGAGTAGTTAGTGGGTTTGAACCACTGACCTTTGGCTCACAGCTGAATGCTTTAACCACTGTACCATCAGAGCTCTTAATAATAGTAGTATGCTACACTTTATTCTCATAGAAAATATTGACCTGATTGAAGACTGCAAGAAGTTGACTTTTTGGTTTGCTTGTTTTTAAAGCAGATTCATTGAGGTATAGTTTACAAACAGGAAAATTCATTCTTTGTCTATATGGTTCTAGGAGTTTTGACAAATGCATATAATTGTGTAAGTACCACCACAACCAAAATGTAGGACATCAGTATCAAGCACAAAGACTGTCCTTCAGCCCTATTGAAGCCAACCGCACTCCAATCTCACCACCAACTTGTGATAACCATTGATCCATCTTCTGCCCCAAAGTGTTGCCTTTTCCAGAATGCTATATACACAGAATCACATAGTATGTGCCTTTTGATTCTGACTTCTTTCACTTATCCAGATATACTTGAGATTCATCCATGTTGTTATTAGTAACATTAGTTTGTTCCTTTCAAGCCCTTACTTGTATTCTAATAGTGTTAATATATATTTTTAGCTCACTCACACTCTTTTAAATGTTCTAATTCTAGTTCTGACAAATATCTTTTAAGAAAACAAACCACCAGAACTTGGTCATTATGAGATAATATGTCTTTTATGAGTCAGAGAATTTATTGACAAGTCATACAGTTAATTATTGCTAAGCAATGAAGTCACCACTGAGGTCTTCCACAATCCTCCAGGATCTAAAGATGAAGATTATAAGAAACGATCTTTTGCTGACTGCAAAGCATATTTTAGCTTAACTTGGCAAAATGTGGATATCCTGGTCACATCTTGAAAAATCCAAGGAGGATGGGAGAAGTTATTAGCAAAAGCTATGTTCTTCCATACAGATGGTCTCTTGTACATTAGGTCCCTGACCTTGCCAAAGACAACACAAGATAAGCAAAAGTAAGCATACTGACACATGGAAAGTTTAGTTATTTATGTATAGCTTTGAAGAAAAGTTACTATGGATTTTGTAATAGATATGAGGAAATCATGAACACATGGAGGCTTGCTTTAGATTACTGTTGCCGCTGTTGCTGTTAGGTGCCGTTGAGTTGGCTCCGACTCATAGCAACCCTATGTACAACGGAACAAAACACTGCTTGATCCTGCACCAGCCTCACAATTCTTGCTATACCTGAGCTCATCACTGCAGCCACTGTGTCAACCCACCTCATTGAAGGCCTTCCTCTTCTTCACTGACTCTCCACTTTACCAAGCATGATATCCTTCTCCAGGGAATGGTCCCTTCTGATAATACGACCAAAGGAAGTGAGACGACGTCTGACCATTCCTGCTTCCAAGAAGCATTCCAGCTGCACTTCTTCCAGGACAGATATGTTCGTTCATTTGGCAGTCCATGGTACTTTCAGTATTCTTCACCAACACCACAACTCAAAACCATCAACTCTTCTTCGGTCTTCCTTATTCATTGTCCAGCTCTTACATGCATATGAGGCAACTGAAAATACCATGGCTTGGGTTAGATGCACCTTACTCTTCAAGGAGACATTTTTGCCCTTCAGCACTTCAAAGAGGTCTTTTGCAGCAGATTTGCCCAATGCAATATGTCATCTGATATCCTGACTGCTACTTCCATTGATGTTTGTTGCAGAACCAAGTAATAAGAAATCTTTAACAACGTCAATCTTTTCTGCATTTATTGTGATGCTGCTTATTGGTCCCACTGTGAGGATTTTCATTTTCTTTATGTTATGATGTAATCCATACTGCAGACTGAAATCTTTAATCTTCATTAGTAAAATGCTTCAAGTCATCATTACTTTCACCAAGCAAAGTTGTGTCATCTGTGTATCACAGGTTGTTAATGAGTCTTCCTCTAATCCTGTAATTCCTGTAATCCTGTAATTGTGTACTTCTTCCTACAGTCCATCTTCTTGGATTATTTGTTCAGCATAAAGATTGAATAAGTATGGTGAAAGGATACAACTCTGACACACTCCCTTCCTGATTTAAACCATTCAGTATCCCCTTGTTCTGTTTAAAAGACAGCCTCCTGGTCTATGTATAGGTTCCTGATGAGCACAATCAAGTGTTCTGGAATTCCCATTCTTCTCAATGTTATCCTCAATTTGTTATGATCCACACAATTGACTGCTCTTGCAGAGTCAATAAAACACAAGCAAACATCTTTCTGGTATTCTTTGCTTTCAGCCAAAATCCATCTGACATCAGCAATGATATCCCTCATTTCACGTCCTCTTCTGAATCCAGCTTGCAGTTCTGCAAGTTCTCTGTCAATATACTGCTGCAACCATTTTTGAATTAGCTTCAGTAAGATTTTACTTGTGTGTGATATTAATGATATTGTTCGAGGAGTTCCACATTCTGTGGGATCACCTTTCTTTGGAATGGGTACAAATATGATCTTCTCCAGTAAGTTGGTGTTCTGGTTGCCTAGTGCCACTCTGACAGGTACATACCACAAACGAGATGGCCTTAACAAACAGGAGTTTATTCTCTTACAGTTTAGAGGCTTTAAGTCCAAGTTCAAAGTGCCAGGCTCTAGGAGCTGGGTGAAAGCCCCTCAGCCTTGGGCTTCAGCTCTGCCTCCAGCTCCTGGCCCACTGGAGCTAGAGGCTTTTCTTCACTCAGACAGCTGCTGGCTGCTGAGGCTGATAAACCCAAGGTTGACAAGTAAAAAGGCACGGTCCTGATGTTACCAAACCACACAGCAGGCCATTAATTTAAGTCCATTGTAAGTCCCAAGGTCAGCAGAGCATGGCAGGGTGCTGAGCAATGACATGGCTACATGCAGGGTCCAAGTGTGCCATAGGCAAGAGACCATTCCTAAGGCTTCTCCTTAAATACAGGAAGCAGACCACATCCCAAAGGCAGCTGCTACTCAGCTGCTTGTGGTAGATCCCATGATGGAGTTGATTGCCAGTCTCATCATGGGGAATACTACATCCTGCTGCCCAGCCACTCAACCAGGCCCAGCCAAGTTGACACACAAACATAACTACCACAGTTGGCCAGGTAGCTGCCTTCCAAATTTCTTGGCATGAACAAATGATTGCCTCTAGAACTTCATCTGTTTGTTGAAATATCTCAATGGGTATTCCGTCAATTCCTGGACCCTTGTTCTTTGCTAATTCTTTCAGTGCTGCCTCAACTTCTTCCTTCAATACTATTGGTTCTTGATCATATGCCACCTCCTGAAATGGATTAACATCCACCAATTCTTTTTGGTACAGTAACACTGTGTATTCCTTCCATCTCCTTTTGATGCTTCCTGCATCATTCAATATTTTGCCCATAGAATCTTTCAATATTGCAACTTGAGGCTTGAATTTTTTCCTCAGTTCTTTCACCATTAGAAATGCCAACCGTGTTCTTCCCTTTTGGTTTTCTAACTCCACGTCTTTTCACATTTCATTATAATAACTGACTTTGTCTTCTTGAGCTGCCCTTTTAAATCTTCTGTTCAGCTCTTTTGACAATTCTTCCATTTGCTGTAGCTAGTCTTCACTAAAGGGCAAATTTCAGAGTCTCTTCTGACATCCATTTTAGTCTTCTCTTCCTTTCCCGTCTTTTCAATGACCTTTTGCTTTCTTCATGGATGATGTTCTTGATGTCATCCCACAATTCCTCTGGTTTTCAGTCTCTGGTGTTCAATGTATCAAATCTATTTTTAGATGGTCTCTAAATGCAGGAGGGATATAATCAAGGGCATACTTTGGCTCTTGTGGATTTCTTTTAATTGTCTTCAGCTTCAACTTGAACTTGCATATGAACAACTGATGGTCTTTTCCACAATCAGCTCCTGGCCTTGTTTTGGCTGAAGATATTGAACTTCTCCATCACCTCTTTCCACAGATGTAGTTTATCTGATTCCTGTGCACTACATCTGGCAAAGTCCACGTGTATAGCCGCCATTTGTGTTGCTGAAAAGGGTATTTGCAATGAATAAGTCATTGGTCTTACAAAATTCTATCATGTAATCTCCAGCGTTATGTCTATCACCATGACCATATTTTCCAACAATTGGTGATTCTACTTTGTTTCCAAGTTTTGCAGTCCAATCACCAGTGATACTCAACACATCTTGATTGCATGTTTGGTCAATTTCAGGCTGCAGAAGTTGGTAAAAATCTTCAATTTCCTCATCTTTGGCTTTGGTAGTTGGTGCACAAATTTGAATAATAGTAATATTAACTGGTCTGCCTTGTAGGCATATGGATATTATCCTATCACTGACAGTATCGTACTTCAGGATATATCTTCAAACATCCTTTGTGAGGATGAATGCCACACCATTCCTCTGTCATTTCTGGCAGAGTAGTAGATCATATGGTTGTCTGATTCAAAATGGCCAAAACCAGTCTATTTCAGCTCACTAATACCTACCATTGGTCTTTATGTGTTCCATTTCATTTTTGACAACTTCGAGTTTTCCTAGATTCATACTTCATACATTCCATGTTATGATTATTAATGGATGTTTGCAGCTGTTTCTTCCCATTTGAGTCATGCCACATAACCAAATGGAGGTACTGAAAGCTTTACTCCATCCACATTATTAAGGTTGGCTCTACTCTGAGGAGGCAACTCTTCCCCAGTTGTATTTTGAATGCCTTCTAACCTGAAGGGTTCATCTTCTGGCAGTATATTAGACAAGGTTTCAGGACTATTCATAAAGTTTTCTAGTAATATATCAGACAGTGTTTCACTGATATTCATAAGCTTTTCTCTGGCCAATACTTTGAGAAGTGGATGGCCACTTCCTTCTTCCAAGTCTGTCAGCTCTGCTGAAACCTGTCCACCATGGGCGACCCTGCTGGTACTTTAAATACTGGTGGCATAGCCTCCAGCCTCACAGCAACACACAAGTACGACAAATTGACAGACAAGTGGTGGTTACATTACTACTACTACTGAAAAAAAAAAAAAAAAAAACATTGCCATCAATTAATCAATTCATACTGACCCCCATTGGTTTTCCAGGACTGTAAATCTTTACAAAAGTAAATTGCCTCATCTTTCCATAGAACAGTGGGTGGGTATGAACTGCCGACCAATCTGGTTGCCAGCCAAATGCTTTACCCACTACACCACTTGAGCTCCTTACTACTACTGCTAGCATAATAAGAACAGCTAAAACTTGCTCATTGATTGCCTATCTGTGCCAGACACTGTTACAAATATTACATATGTATCAGCTAATTTAATCATAATAACTTATTTAATCCTTTATGAAATAGGTACTATTATTACCCTATTTTTCAGGCAATATACACACAACAAAACAAAATCCCAAGGCTCAAAGAGACTAGGTAACTTGTGCAAGACTACACAGTTGGAAGATGACTGAATCAGATTAGATTCCAACTTGTAGCAACCCCCTTTGGGTTTCTGAGGTGGTAAATCTTGACTGAAGTAGATTGCCCAGTCTTCCTTCCGCAGTGTGTCTGGTGGGTTTGAACCGCCAATTTATGGTTAGCAGTTAAATGCCTTAGGCACTGCACCACCAGAGCTCCTTCAATTATATAGAAGAGTACATAATTTTAAGCAGCTATTGAGTAAATAGTTAACCTGTCATTCTTAACATTCTTTGTAATAAAAAGCAATGCCTGTAAGTAGGTACACTGAAAAATTACAAATTATCTGCTTACAAAAATTCATCTACTATGCATTTTATTTGTATATTAATTATTTTCACAACATAAATTCTATTTAAAGCAGGCTTTTCAGTGATTTAACAATATTTATCAGATATATAAAATTTAGTCATTTTGATGTGATAATGGCTCCCAACTTTAAAAGTTAATAAAAATTAAATGAGCTACACTTAAAGAGAAATAAATGTTTTATCTCATGCATGGGACTCTGATACTATATTAGATTTAGGTTTAGATAATTTAAAAAATTAGTCTTAAAATGCTGGATGGACTGGGGCTATAAGTGATTCAAACCCACTAGCCACTCCTTACTCCTTGGGAGGAAGGTTGGCCAATCAACTTCCATAGTGATAACCACCTCAGAAACCCAAGGAGGGGTCGCTATGAATCAGGTCTGACTTGATGGCATATGACAACAACAACATAAGCCACTGCCATCTAGTCAATCCCAACTCATAGCAATCCCTGTTGGACTTCCAAGGCAGTAAATCTTTACAGCAGTAGATTGCCCTATTTTCTTTCCATGGAGTGGCTGGTGGATTTGAACTGCCAATCTTCTGGTTAGCAGTCAAATGCCTTAGTCATTGTGCTACCAGAGCTTCTTATTGGGGCTATAGTCTAGTTTTCTTAAAAAGTAAATGTTTCCTACTATTTGCCACTTCAAAATCACCACTTTGTGTCCAGCACTTTACTAAGTAATTTATTCTTATGATACTTTGGAAAGCAGTAATGGTTACACAATATTGATTTATATAAATACTTTTCTATACTGCAGTCTAATAAACAGAGTTGAAATAATTATATAAATATGTGATTTAAAATGCATTTAAATAAAGGAGTAAACTTTTTAAACTTTGAAATATATGATATTATATTTCAAATATAAATATATGATATGTTAAGGCTGATTCCTAAGGTATTGCCTTAAAACAGCAATATATTATTAGAGAGTAATTGTACTACGAGAACTGAAAAAAATAAGAGATGGTCTCTTTTTACAATAACAGATTATACAATTTACTTTTCTTTTCTGCTTAGTGCAACTCCTAGATTATTCCTGTGTACCTCACACCTCCAGAAGCCCTTTAGTAGAGATCTGTTCCTTTCCATCTAGGGTTAGGCTATCTATGCCTGGCTGTACCCACTGGCTCATGAATGTATTGCTGTGTGACAGTTCTGCCTCCTCATTTGCAGATGTCACCGACTCCCACAGTTCTCCAACTTTTTGGCATGACTCTTCCATATGGCTGGGAGGCTGGCAAAAAGCTCCTACTGCAGCTCAGACTTCATTAACTAGGCAGAAAATGGTTTTGGAGCCAGCAATTCATTCTTCAAAATCTTAGGGTCATACTCCTGATTACATGCCTCAAAACTAACAAGCAGAGAAGAGACTTTGGGAAGAATTTTGTAAATACAAATTACAATTTCCTGAGACATGCTTTAAGGGCAAAATTTTCAATTAGTTTAAAATGAATCAGGTATTTATATTATGCTTTATAGCTCTTCAACACATATTCTCATATGTGATGCATTTTAGGGAGGAATAATTTTTTTTTTCCCTAGAAGCATTTACTCAAAACTATTTTAAGTGCTTGCAGCTTTTTTCACATATTTAATAGGGCTTATATTCAAAACATATAAATAGCTGTGTAATCAGGCACTATTCATGGGACCAGAATGAGTGTTCCTGAGTCCAGGAAGTACATACCCAAATCTGCCACGGGGAGGAAGATGCAACTTTGTACAGGTACATGCAATTCTGCATCCCCTGAAACACATTCTCTCATAACAAGAGGAATCAATTTAGGAATAAACATTTGATTTTTATACCACAATTCACAGGAGGCATCAAAATGTTAGTATGTTATTTTACATGTGTTTCCTGACAAAATCTTCAAAACGGCTCCAACTGATCATTTAAAACTAGGTCACAATGATATTTGAATGTCGCACAATTGGCCTGTCATCTCAAAAGCATTTTATAATCTCTAATGAGTCGGGGCCGACTCGATGGCAAATAACAACAACAACGTTGGTATGGGAGCTCTGGTGGCATAGTGCCTAAGGCATTTGACTGCTTACCAGAAGGCTGGTGGTTCAAACCCATCAGCCACTCCTCAGAAGGAAGACTGGGCAATCTGCTTCCATAGTGATGCCGCCTTGGAAACACAGGAAGGGGTCGCTATGAGTCGGATCCAACTTGACAGTGGTGAGTTTGGTTGTCTGGAATGTTGGTATCTTTCTACAATATTCCAGAATTCTCCAGTTTTTTGTTTGTTTGTTTGTTTTCTCTCACTATATTAAGGAGCAGGGAAATCAAAGGAAGCTGTCTCAATCAGGGCAACGTCAATGACCACTATTTACTGATTATTTATTATGTGCGAGGTATTATTCCTTGTGCTTTCCATATATTAACTCCTGTCATCCTCATAATCCTGTGAAGCAGGTAGTATTATTAAATAAGACAGCTGTGTCTTAGTGACGCTAGGTAATTTGCCCAAAGGCATACAGCTAATTACCATATTTTTCACATATAGCATGCCCACATAAGTAACACAAACATGTAACAAGCAGAATTGATGAAATTACTGTAAGAGTTCTGGCCCAGTGTGCCCATGCATATACCACACATGTCTAGTGACATTTCTAGAGATGAATTTTGGCCTCATTCAGTAGTCTAAAAATGTTACTTTTGATTATATTTGTACAATAAAGGTATAAGCCATGGTCAGGAATTCATGGATTCAGTTTGGTAAAACCATTTTACCAGTTGAAACTGTTTGCTCTGAGGCAGTTCATGGCTGGGCCTGAGAGCAGTGGAGTTTCTTGTAGCCAATCAGCGCCCAGGTACTCACACCCGAGACGGGTGTAAGGGCAGGCAGAGGGTTGTGTGGGGGGCTGCCCCAGCCTGAGTTCAGGTTGGTCCCATGCTGGATAGGGGCCATTGCCCCAAATGCCCAGGTCCTGTGCTACTGGCCCTGTATGAAGCTAGGTGGCAGGACAGCACAGGCACACACTGCCTCAGCCCTGCAGAGTCTCCGGGCAGCCAGTTGGACCCCACCTCATCCAAGTGAGGGATGTGTGACCCTCTATACCTGAGGCTCACATACCTGCCCCACAGCATCTGCAGGCAGGACATTTAAATAGTCTGAACATAGTGGCTGGCCAGTGGGGCAGAATGTGTGCAGTGTGGTTTGCCCACTCATCTGCCTGAGTGGTCTTTCCAGACCTGGATGTGCAGACCCACCTCCCAGACTAGGGCTGCCTGCCCCAGCAAAGGCTGTTTCTGGGGCAGAAAAAGTGATTTCTTTCTGCATTGGAGAAGGCAGTTTACAGAGCAGAGAAGGAATCCTGCCAGGAGGGGGGCTACTTTAGAAACTCAAGAGTAGGTTGGTGAGGGTCTGCTGCTGGGAACCAAATCTCTACATCATTGACAGGCACCAAAACAAAGACTTAATATTAAACCCATTGGACACAAAAAAATTGAAATGTGGGTCATCAATATGTAAAAAAAAAAAATCTTTATAGCTTGCTTATGAAAACAATGTGTGCAAAACATGGTATGCAACAAATACCTGCTGTTATCTGCACAAAAATATGGTAAGTGATTGAGCTAGGATACAAACCCAGGTATCCAGGTCTGTGAAAACCTTGCTCTGCTACTGTCTCTTGGGCTAAGAGAAGTCCTTCTGGATTTGGGGAACAAGAAAACCAGAATGTAGGTGAATAAAACACAGATTTCATGTTTAAATGAGATTATGTACTGATGCCATAGAGGGTCACGTGATCTCAGAGAATATTTTTAAACAGTGACAAATTTATTATTGAAAAAAAAAGAACACCAACTTTTGATACATAATGTTATTCCTTTTCCATTGCTTCTTAATATCGTTCCACAAGCATGAACAGTCTGTTACTTTAGCACTATCCTTCAGGAAGCTTTGGGAGGAAAGCCCAACCTTACTTGGGACCCAGCACCAAAATCGTTCCAAATTTATGTCCTTTACATGATTTTCCAATTCAGGACATTAAAAGAGACAGAATAATAAGCAAGTGAGAGCTTTTAATCTAAAGGTTTAAATTATATCCTTTTTAAGTTATATACTTTTGAGGAGCTCTGGTGGCACAGTAGTCAAAGCATTCAGCTGCTAACTAATAGGTTGATGGTTAGAACCCATCAGTCACTCTGCAGGAGAAAGATAAGGCAGTCCTCTTCTGTTAAGATTTACAGCCTTGGAAACCCTATGAGTAGGTAGTTTTACTCTGTCCTGTAGTGTCATTAAGAGTCAGAATCAACTTGATGGCAGTGGTTTTTTTTTTTTTTGGTTGGTTTACGCTATCTCCAGTTCAGAACATGAAAAAAGATGAAAGAATAAGAAAATGAGAGCTTTTAATGAGTGTTAAATTACAGCCTTTTGAGGTAAAGTGGTGAGGAAGGAAAAACAGAGCTTGCACTGAGAAGGAAAGTTCAGTTGCTTGCACAGTATCAGACAGGAAGTAAGTGGTAGGAAAGAGAGGAAAACTTTGGTCTTTCATACTCAATTTAGAATAGATTAGACTAAACTATCTTTTGGGTTTGTAGAAATTAAAGAGCCAGCACCAAGAAGAATTTAATAAAGTCCTATCTGGGTGTGCACTCACATTCAGTAACTGAAATTAACCTGTCCCAACTCTAAGTAGAGCATCAAAGTAATTAGGTTATTTGTAAGTATTTCTGGTAAATTCCTTGGAGTTTAAAACTTATACATATTGAATGCAAACTTATACCTGTGCATTGCAAGGGAGCACCTCAGTTTAAAATGGAAACAAAAGAGAGGTTTTAGGATATTCACAAGGCCAGATATGTTGAATTTTGATCTATTGAAGGGCATCGCAGGTCACGAGTCTATTCATCTTACTTCACAAATGAGGAGACTGAATTTTGTATTTACTTAATAAACATTTAATAACTCTTATTATGGATCAAGAGACTATCCTAAACACTTCACAAATATTAAATGATTTTTCCTTCTAACAATGCTATACGGTAGGTACTGTTGTTGTTGTTATGTGCCGTCGAGTTGGACCCGACTCATAGCGACCCCTCCTTGGGTTTCCGAGGCGATATCACTATGGAAGTAGATTGCCCAACCTTCCTTCCGAGGAGTGGCTGGTGGGTTTGAACACCCAGCCTTATGGTTAGCAGTCAAGTGTCTTAGGCACTATGCTGCCAGAGCTCCTTAAGGTAGGTACTATTACCCCCATTTTATATATGAAGAAACAGAGGCTCAGAGACATTTAAGTGGCCTCATCAAGGGCATAGAGCTAGTAACTGACCGAGTTGAAGTTCAAACTTAGAAAATCTGGCCTTAGAGTCTGTGCTCTTGACCACCTGGTTGTAGTGAATCTCTCTCTCTCTCTTTTTTAAACCACAAAGGATACCTGCTTGGAGCTTGAGGATAGTAGAGAAGTTATCTGCACCCTGAGGCTATGCCATTGGCCTCTCTGGGCACTTCCCAAATAGACACACCAAGCGTTAAGCCTGTGAACCACCTCTGCATTGTGCTCCCTCGATAAGTAACTTTGTGGGTTCCAGACTCTCCCTCCGACCTTTGTTTGTACTAACAGCAGCAAATTCACCTTCCCACACAGACTCCAAACATTGGCTTCACCTTTGAATTCTCCTTTCCCTGTTCATGGTATGTTAAGTAATGGTCAATTTATTTATCTTATTTCTCCATATCAATGGCAAGTTTCCTCTTTGTATTCAGTGTAGTGCCTCCCCTATGTGTACAATACAAATTTACTCAATTTAATTTGACTACTCAAGGTCACTTAGCTAGTTAGGTATAATGTCCCACCTAAGACCTAGATCTCCAGATTAACTCCTAGTTTCATATTCTAAATACTGACCATACTTCCCCGCCCTCCCGGCCAAAGCTCACTAATATCCCTTGTCTCCCTCCTCCACTGCCAAAGCCTGTGGTTCTCATGACACTGATTTCTCTGGTAATTCATTAGGTTCCCTTTTCCATTATGTTTGTGTTCTCTCAGGCTCAGTCCTTGGCCCTCTTCTTATTCTGACATATTATTTTACTTTGGCAATATTAATCACACCCATTATGTATATTCTCTTACATTCCAATGCTGTTTCCTGAGCTCCAGATCCATATTTTGACTTGCTTAATTAACATCTTCAAATGGATGTCATGCATGTGTCATAAGCTCAGTAGTATTTAAACTAACCCAATTAATAACTCTATTCCCTTCCTTCATCCCCAAAACTATTTCTCTCCTTCCTGTCCTTCTTATCTCAGTTGTTTCATTAACATGTTAGAAAGCCAAGCCTTGGAGATGTTTATGTTAAGTGACATATCTAAGGTTACCTAGCTGGTAAGTGATGGAGTGGAGATTAACTCAGTTCTTTTAATTCCAAAGCCATCATCCTTCACCAGTAAATAATAATTCTTCCAGAATATTCTGTTTTGTAGTCAATAGCTTCACCTGGATTTCCCAGAAGTCCCTCAAATTTAGTACTTCAAAATCCAATGTATGTTTTTGCACTCAAAATATGTTCCTGCTATTCTCTCATAAATGGTACATCATCTGCTAATTCATCCAAACGAGTTGTTGAACACACTCCTTCCCCACACTGAAACAGTCACAGTGTCCTCAGAAATCTCTCTTCCTGGTCTCTTACCCCCTGCTTCCTCCAGGCCCACATCATTTTACACCTGGACTACTGCAATTGCTTCCTAACCATTTACAGTGCCCCATCTGTTTTCCCTTTTATCTGACTCATTTTTCTAAACCCACAGATGTGTAATTATGTCACTTCCACACTTTAATTAAAAGTCTCAGAGGCCAGTTTGTATTTGGCTTATGGAAAGTTTGAAATAACATGGGAAAATAACTATGTGTATGTAATCCAACAAAACAGGAAACAAAATTACCATACATTATGCTATTTTTTTTTTTTTTTAAGTCAGAACAAAAAGCAAGACAAAATGTTAAATATCAAAGTAGCTTTCTCTGGGTAGTTGAATGACAGGTGACTTCTTATTCTTTATATTTCTTGATCTTCTATGAAGATTATTTTTACTTAGATTTTTAAACATCTAAACAACAACAAAAAAAGGCTCCATTGCTTTCAGGAAAAAACAAAAAATACAGCACAACTTCTTAGCAGGTATATAAAGCCATTACAACTTGTTCTTCATTCCTTTAAAGCCTAGCCCTCTACTCACACATCTGTTTCTCTATCTTCCTGGCCTCTCTACTGTCCCCAAACATAGCACCTGCCCTCATACTTCTGCCTATTGTTCACACTTACCGTCTGCCTAGATATATGCTTCTTACCTACCTCCTCACCCCTAATCTGGTTTACCCTTGACCATCCAGCAACTTTCTCCTCATTCTTCAAGCCGACTTCAACTATCACAGCTTCTTGCAGCCTGGTCCCCCACTAGCAACTCTCCAGGTACAAGTGCTTCCTCATATGTGTTTCCAGAATACTTATCACACCATATTATTTAAGCTCTGGTGTCTAGTGGAGGAGCTCTGTTAGCATAGAGCCTAAGGCACTTGACTGCTAACCAAAAGGCTGGCGGTTCAAACCCACCAGCCACTCCTCGGAAGGAAGGTTGGGTAACCTACTTCCGTAGTGATACTGCCTTGGAAACCCAAGGAGGGGTCGCTATGAGTCGGGTCCAACTCGACAGTACATAACGACAACAACAACAAACCTAAAAGGAGATCTGGTGGCATAGTGCCTAAGGCACTTGACTACTAACC
This sequence comes from Orycteropus afer afer, assembly GCF_000298275.1. Taxonomy (NCBI): domain Eukaryota; kingdom Metazoa; phylum Chordata; class Mammalia; order Tubulidentata; family Orycteropodidae; genus Orycteropus; species Orycteropus afer. The sequence continues at coordinate 5,161,261 of NW_006921687.1, forward strand.
AGAAGGCTGAAGGTTCAAACCCACCAGCCACTCCTCGGAAGGAAGGTTGGGCAATCTACTTCCGTAGTGATACTGCCTTGGAAACCCAAGGAGGGGTCGCTATGAGTCGGGTCCAACTCGACAGTACATAACGACAACAACAACAAACCTAAAAGGAGATCTGGTGGCATAGTGCCTAAGGCACTTGACTGCTAACCAGAAGGCTGGCAGTTGAAACCCATCAGCCACTCCTCGGATGGAAGATGGGGCAATCTACTTCCGTAAAGATTTACAGGCTCAGAAACCCAGTGGGGGTTATTATGAGTCAGAATCTACTTGATGGCAGTGATTTTTTTTTTTTTTTATTTTAAAGCTTATTTATGTCTCTCTCCCCTCAGTAGACTAAGTCTTCATGATCAGGACTTGTCTTTTTTAATTTCTGTATTTCCAGTACCTAAGAGAGTGAGCCTGGCAAAGTAAATGTTTAAAATTGAACACTAGATATTTTTTTCAGGCTCTATAAAGTTTTTTTTTTTTTTCTTAAGGTATTTGATTGCTAGCCAGAAGGTTAGTGGTTCAAACCCACCACCTGCTCCACAGAAGGAAGATGGGGCAATCTACTTCTGTAAAGATTTACCGCATCAGAAACCCAATGAGGGTCACTATGAATTGAAATCAACTTGATGGCATTAAGATTTTTTTTGAGTTATACCTTCCAAACACACTAACCTGAGTAGGCCCTTCACCTGGAAAGTAGTTTCTGAGTTGACCATTTAGCTATGAGTAAAACAAGAAAAGCTTCCTCAAAGACTTTCAAAAACTATTCACTTTGTGGGGTGACTTTTCCATTTTCTTACACATGGTTTTAAAACTCCTCCAACTTTAGGTTGTTGTTGTTGTTGTTGTTGTTGTTATTTGCCATCGAGTCAGCCCCGACTCATAGTGACCCCTCCTTGGGTTTCCAAGGCAGTATCACTACGGAAGTAGGCATGCCCAACCTTCTTGTTTTGTAGCACCTTGTTATTATACTTTACCACAATACAAAATAAGAGGAAAAATAGAAAGGAGTGGAGAAAATCCCAAAGCTCCTACAACTTTAGTTGGAGCTTTCATAGTCATACTGTTGTTGTTGTTATGTGTCCTCGACTCATAGCAACCCCTCCTTGGGTTTCCGAGGCAGTATCACTACAGAATTAGATTGCCCCGTCTTCCTTCTGAGGAGTGGCTGGTGGGTGTTAACCACCAGTCTTCTGGTTAGCAGTCAAGTGCCTTAGGCACTATAGTCATACTAGCACTAACAAAAAACACTGATTACCTAGTCAAGCTGAGTAAGTTCATAGCCTGTGCTGTATTTCATTTTCTTGGAAGTAAAGCTGATTTGGTATGAGAAGAAATAGCCTAGAAGTAACTTATTATTTGCCTTCAAATCTAACAAGAACTCAACAGCTGTCCTCCTCTTTTTATTTTTTTTGAAGAAGTGAAAAAAGGAAATGTAAAGCTTTGTAAGAAAAGAACTTGCTGACCATTACAAGAAATGAATCACCAAATTAAGCATCGTTTTAACTCCTAAAAAACCTCAGATACCTCACTTTTCATCCAACAAAATTAATCAATAATTTTGAGAGTTACAATTAAACTTAGTGAGGGGAAATGGGAGAAAAAGTGAGTTAACTTGGCTTATAGTACTGATTTCGTATTTGCAGTTTACCTTGAATTTGATTTTTACCCATTGTTAGGTGCCATCAAGCCAATTCTGACTAATAATGGTCCTGTGTACAACAGAATAAAATACTGCTTGGTCCTACACAATCCTCACATTCGTTGTCATTTTCGAGCTCGTTGTTGCAGTCACTTTTTCAATCCATCTTGCTGAGATTTTCCTCTTTTTCGCTGATCCTCTATTTTACCAAGCATGGTGTCCTTCTCTAGGGACTGGTCCCTACTGATAACATGTCCAAAGTATGGGAGACAAAGTCTCACCGTCCTCTCACCATCCTCACTTCTACGGAATATTCTGGCTACACTTCTTCCAAGACAGATTTTGTTTGTTCGTTTTTGGCAGTCCATGCTATATTCAATATTTTTTGCCAACTTCACAATTTAAAAGCATCAGTTCTTTATAGGTCTTTATTCATTGTCCAGCTTTCATATGCATATGAAGCAACTGAAAATACCATGAACTGTTAGGTGCACCATGTCCTCAAGGTGACATCTTTGCTTTTTAACACTTTAAAGAAGTCTTTTGTAACAGATTTGCCCAATGCAATACATTGATTTCTTGACTGCTGCTTCCACAGGCATTGATTGTGAATCCAAGTAAAATAAAATCCTTGACAACTTCAATATTTTCTCCATTTATCATGATGTGGCTATTGGTCCAGTTATGCTGACGTGTAATTCCTACTGAAGGCTATAGTCTTGCATCTTCATTAGTAAGTGTTTCATGTACTCTTTGCTTTCTGCAAGCAAAGTTATGTCATGTGCACATCACAGGTTGTAACTGGCTCTTTCTCCAATCCTAATGCCAAGTTTTTCTTCATATAGTCCAGGTTCTCCAATTATTTGTTCAGCATATAGAATGAGTAAGTGTGATGAGAAGACACAACCCTGATGCACACCTTTCCGGATTTGACACCACATAGTAAACGCTTCCTCTGTCTCAATGACTGCCCTCTCAGGCCATCCACAGGTTCTACATGAGCACAATTAAGTGTTGGGAAATTCCCGTTTTTTGCAATGTTATCCATAATTTTTTACGATCCACATAGTCTAATGCCTTTGCTTAGTCAATAAAATACAATTAAGTATCTTTCTGGTGTTCTCTGTTTCGGCCAAAATCCATCTGACATCATTAGTGATATCCCTCATTACATGTCCTCTTCTGAACCTGGCTTGAATTTCTTGACACTTCTCTGTTGATGTACTGCTGCAAAGTTTTTAAAATTATCTTCAGCAAAACTTTACTTGTGTGTGATATTAATGATACTGTTTAACAGTTTCCACAACCTATGGAATGGGCACAGATATGAATCTATTCCAGTCAGTTGGCCAGGAAGCTGTCATCCAAATTTCTTAGCATAGATGAGTGAGCACTTCCAGTGTTGCATACATTTGCTGACATATCTCAATCGGTATTTCATCAATTCCTGAATGATTATCTTCTTAATTTTTTTTATTTGAACGTTTATTTAAAAGTTATAAACTCAGAAAATGTATTGCCTCAGTCCTCTAGTTCTGCTATAACAGAATTACCATAAGTGGATGGCTTTAATAAACAGAAATTTATTCTCTTACAGTTTAGGACCCACCAGCCACTCCCCAGAAGGAAGGCTGGGCAATCTACTTCCGTAGTGATACTGCCTCAGCAACCCAAGGAGGGATCACTATGAGTTGGGGTCGACTCAACGGTACACAACAACAACAGTTTAGGAGGCTAGAAGTCTGAGTTCAGATGCCAGTTCTAGGGGCGGGGTGAAGGCTCCTCCACCTTGGGCTTCAGCTCTGCCTCTTAGTCCAGGCCCACTGGAGCTGGAGGTATCACCTAACTCACACAGCTGCTGGCTGCTGAGGCTGATAAACCCAAGGTTGGTGGGTAATCCCAACATCAGCAGGCAACCAGTCCAAGTTCAGGAACAATCCCCAAATCAGCGGACACTATGGAAGACCACTGACTCAAGTCCAGGAAATGAAGATGAAGACTCGGCCAAGTACAGAATCAAAAAGCTCTAGACTTTTCCCATTCTCTGTATCTACTGGAACAAGGCCACACCCCCAAAAGTAACTCTCCTTCAACTACTTAGCTGCTCACAGCAGATTCCACCATGGAGGTAATTACAATCTTATCATGGGGAATAACTACATCCAGCTGCCAAGCTACTCAAAACCATGGCCCAGCCAAGTGACACACTTTAACTACCACATTTATATCTAAAAAGATTCACTTTGCAATGTCCTGTTTATTTAATGTTTCAGATACTGTTAACAATATGACTCACTTTCTCCCACCCACTTCCTTATTTAAACTTTCCCTGCCTGAGACATTTCTTTGAATAAGGCAGTCTTTAAAATTAGTTTACTAAATGGAAGAAAATAAACTATTGAATCTGTGTCTATTTTGGATTGCTTTCAGGGTGCATGATAATTATACTATACAGTGGGTTTCACTTTAAAGGTCTAAGTACATGAAGCAATCATTTTTCACTCTAATATTTTAGTATGAGCCCTTTTGAATTTCTATGTTACTCTCAGTTAGGATGCAGCACCATAAAAAATCCTAAACAGATTTAGGAGTTAGATTTGTCATTTACAAATTTCCCTACCCTAGTCAAATTTTCAATTCTCAACTCTTCCATATAGATTGTTACTTACAATGGAGAAGAGAGCCTAAGTAATAGAAACTTTTAAAGTTATTATTTTCAGAGTTGTAAACAACTTCCTATTCTAAGGAACTTTGTAATGACAGCTATACTGTTTTGTTTTGTTTTTATCCAAGAAACTATGTATTATATAAAAATCATACTTAGTAATATTTTCAAAGCACTATACTAATATGAATATGGAACAAAAATGTAATGGCCTTGTTATTGGAATTATATACAAGCTTCCATTGTAACACAAGTAAATTACTAATGTATTTCCCTAGTATATCAGGTCTTTGTTAGCTGAAATTTGGAGCAGAAACATCATCCAGATGATTCACTGAAAGGATATAAACTTCTTTAGAAGCTCATTAAGAAGGGCAGAAAGTTCAATTTTGCCACAGTCTCACTGCCCTCTCGCATTATCATCCATGGCTGCTACCTTCATTGACATTACCTACATTAGGCATTTAAGTCTGTAATCTCTTCCATCAGTGATACAACACTGGCCTGGGAGTCAAGGCACAAGAGTTCGGGGCTATTATTGCTTCCAAACAGCATTGTGACCTTAGAAAATCATTTAAACACTTCAGTCCTATTTCTTCATCTGTAAATGAGTTGCTAAACTATGACAATCTTTAAAGGGCCTTCTAACTCTAAGGTTAGGTCACACATTATAAAATTGAGTATTAAAGAGGTTATTTTTATTTTTAATTAGAAGCTTGGAGTTACAAATTTAATCTGCTGAATAATCTGTAAATACTTCCATACTCATGTCCTTAAAAGCAACATCTGTTTGTGCAAGTTAATTCTCTCGTATCTATTTCTTTCACTGAATTAGAAACTTCTGAAAATCAAAGACTATATAATTTCCTCCATAAATATTACAAATTTAACTCTAATGTCTACAGCATTAAAGAACATTTTCTTTCTATACATAAACAACATGCTTGTGTGGTTTCCTGATATCAAAGTCTCTATACTGTTCTGACTCTTGCAAACACAGTAGAGAGATCAACAAAAAGCATACAAGAAGAAAAAGTGCAGTCCTGCTTAAAAGAACAGGGAAAACATCCATTAGAAGCTAGAGCATGAAAACTGTTGACATGTCATGTGGGTGATGTGACCTATCAGTTTCATGGATGAAATAAAGGGAGTCCCTGAGTGCTACAAATTTTTAAGTACTCAGTGAATAACCAAGTTTGGCAGTTCAACTCCACCCAGATGTGTGTTGGAAGAAAGGCCTGGCAATCTAATTCTGAAAGAGTGTAGCCACTGAAAACCCTATGGAGTACTGTTCTACTTGAAACATAACGGAGGGTTGCCATGAGTCGGAATTGACCTATCAGCAACTTTATAAAAATAAAATAAAAAGTTTAGAAACAGCAGTGGAACAATTGCTTCCCCCCCAGTCTCATGCTTTACCTTCATCTCCTGGTGCTGATCCAGCTGTTCTAATTCCAGAGGGCATTCTCCATTTTCCCTCTCTTGGACCTTGGCTTCTGTTTCTGCCCTTCCTTCTTCCAGCGTGAGCACAGAGCCTATACTAGGAGTCCTGCAGTTACTGTCAGAAGTATTTCCATTATAGTTATCTGTTGTGGGTGACGAAGGGCTTGCAACAGTTTCATCTCTTTCTCCATTCACTAAGTTAGTATCAAGCAAGGGTTCAGCAGTTTGAATGGGAGTATATGGCCTAAGAGGGGCCACTTTATCCTCCTCACATTCCATCTGGGTCTGTGCTGCTGCTTTATCCTCCTCACATTCCATCTGGGTCTGTGCTGCCATTACACCATTGGCCACACAAGTCTGTACACCCTGAGTTTCATCTGTATCATTTCCCTGTTTCCGCAGAGGGTGCTGGGAGAGTTTTTGCTGAGGTGAGGTGGTCAATCCATACCTTTCTGGGGATCTAGGAGCATTTAGACTCACAGCAGGTTCTTTCTTCAAATCACTGTAATGTGATAATGAGCTAGAAGATAAAATACAAAGGAAGCATGAAAACATTGGCATGGAAAAATTCTATAATAAACTAATTCTATCTGAAAAAGGTTGAATGCAACAGTACTAAGTAGATTTCCCCTGTGCTATGGATGTCAAGTCTGGGAAATATATTTAGTCTTACAGTGTCATTGGGAAAAACCAATACTCAGTTCTGTGGGGAACTGTTAATTCTTAATTTTGGAAGTCTTTCCTAGTCTCTCCTACTCTCAAAATGCAAGCAAAAAAAAAAAAAAAAAAACCAACAACCTGAAGAAGCCAAAGTAAAAAAATAAAATCAATTTATTCCAAATGCATCCACCAAATTACTCATCTTAATAAAGCAACATTATTTGGATTAATGCACAGAGCAAAGCTATGTTACAGGGATAAGGTCTTAATAGCAGTACGGTAGGATCCTCTAAGACCACCCTGACTAGAACCTGCTCTGATAGACATTGGTTCTTCCTGGTTAATATCCCTCTCTCCACAAGGTGCTAGTTTAAGTGGTGAAGATTAAGATTAAAACCCAGAGCAAACACAAACTTCCCACTAAGATCCTAGAGCCCCAATGCAATATTAACATACTCAGATGCTTTTTAGGGGCAATTCCTACTAGTAATATCTCACTGGTAACAACTGTATTTTACACTGGCATTGGACTCTGCCAGAGTATTCTTTCTTCACTGGACTTTACAAAAGCCTTACATTATACTCTCTCTGCACTAAAAACAAACTTGCTAAAACTGTTATAGACAAATTACAGCATAGACAAACTACTATTTTTTATCCTCTTCCCTCAGATCAAACCTTTAACCATTGTATCAAAACATGATTTTGAATCTGTGACACCTGAAAGCATATTACTTGACTAGGTGACATTAATAAGTGGGATCAGACTGATCAAAAGGGGGATAATGTAGAACAGAATTAAAATTTTCATGGAATCCAGATTTTCTAGAGTCACAGAGACTGGATAAACACCCAGCACTATAGCAATGAGATAGTTTTAAACCCTAAACCAAAACTATCCCCCGAAGTTGTCTTAACACCAAACAGTAGTTTACCTTAACTAGTAAAGAATGTCTGCCTTGAGCATTGTGTTTTTTTTTCTTTAAGATCTGTCTGTATGGGATCAAAGTGAAACTATAACTTGAAATATTAGATAGGAAACTTAGACAGCCTTGAGTTTATGTTAATGGAGAAGGAATAACACAGAAAAGGAGGGTGAGAATGTTTGTACAACTCAGTGTAATCAATGTCACTAAATTGTACATTGGCATGGAAAAACTGTTGAGTTGGTATATATTCTGCTGTGTATACTTTCCACAATGATAGCAAATAAATTATAAAAAAAAATAAGTGGGATCAAATTATTGTATGTATTTTCTATAGAGAGGAACTCAGAAGAGTGCAAAGAGTGGGTTACCAAAATAGTGGGCATTAGAGTATTCGCCCTTCTGAATCTGGAAAAAGACTGGCATATTTCTGTGGATAGGGGTCAGGGCTCCAGCGCCTCATGTTATATCATTCTAGTAAAGATAACTGTAAGGTAACAAAGATACAATAAGTTCTACTTCATAGGAGGAGATACTGAAGTTTAAGTATGTATGTGAGGTTCCCACAATTGACTGGAAATGAAGAAAGGCTTCTGAAGTACTTTTCCCTAGAATTGTTACTAAATATAGTCCTATTAAATTAGGGATACTATGTTCTCATTAAAGATCAGATTTAAAGAAAAAATTCTGCAAGTATTTCCAAGAACAATTATGATCCTTTTCACAAATAACAATATTCTGCAAATAAATAAGAAAATCACCTAATGGGAAATGATTCACTGGAATGAATGGAAATATTTGGCTTTGAGGATGTATATAAATACATCCTGCTTAACATAGATTTTTAGTGACAGATAAAACTAAATTCTCTAGATGAAATTCTTTAAAAAAATTCTATTTAAATCAGTAATGGAAATTCTATCAAAGAATTTCTAAGGAAAAACCACTGAGGGTCAAATACACAGAAAAGTGATTTATGTGGGGGTCTTCAAAGTGAGAAGCAGATGCAGGGACAGAGTGGTTACAGAAGCCCCACATAGAATAAAATGGGTCAAAACAAGAGAAGGCCACCAAGATGAGACAAGCCAACAGGAGACACATGAACAACATGAAGAGTGAGTAATAAAGACAGAAAACTTCCCCACTCCTCTAATCCAGAGATGCAGACACCCACACACTCACATGGAGTGTGACACACAGAGTGACATACACAAACGCAGGAAAAAAACAAGTGAAAGCACGTATGCGGAAATAAATACAATTTGATTAAAAAAAAAAAAGCTGTTAGTACAGAGTGCTGCACATGGGTAAAATATAGTGATAATTCATATTAGGGAAAGATTAAGTAATTTAATTAAAAAATTCATTCTACAGGCCTACCAAATCTAATGGCATAAGATATATTTTTTATTTAAAAAATCTATGACTGTCAACTTTTTTAAAAAAATAGCTTGTTTCTTCACTTTGCCTTTTCCCATTTTAAGTGAACTCTTACCTGCCTCCTTCAAAGCGACTGATGAGATCTGATACCTTACTGGGTTTTTCTTTTGAGACACAAGAAGCAGAGGCAGGTTTCACTTCCTCCATCCTTGGTTTTGCACTAGATAAAGCTTTATGCCTGGGGGTTTGGTGTATATTGGACGAAGGTGAATTCTGCAGATGTAATGGCTTTGGAGGCACTGTAGAAAAAGAATTAACAGAATTCAGCATTTAACTGATGTTTTTGGTCTTGAACAATAAAAAATGTGGTGTTCTGGGTGTAAAACTCCTTAGCATTATCAAACTTTTGTAAAGTGGTCTCTCAAATTTGTTTTGAACCTTGACCAAAGAAACTTTATCATTATCTTGGACATTTTGTTTTTGGTCCATGAAAATTTAATTTCCAAGATTTAAGTGGTTCTTTTAATTTTAATTCATTTAAAATACGGCATTATTAAACATGTAGGGATCTACTGACAGCTATAGCATTCTCAAATGTATTAGAGAATATAGCTGTTATTCCTCTCAACAGGGAAAAGTCGCTAAATTTAAAACTAAATCCTAGTGATGTATTGATTGCTAAAAAAGACAGATATTTTAATAACAGAGTGATAATCTGAAGTTACTAAATTAAACACAAAAGCCAACAAACAACAAGAAACAACAGTAATAAAACACTGCATTTAATAACACAGCTTGGGGTAAAATAGGCTACTCTGATTTCATGACTGGTACTCAGATTCAATCTCCTTCCGTTATCAGCATTACTTGTTATCATAAATCCAGTAAAGGAAGAATATAGAAGTGCCACTCCTCGGAAGGAAGATTGGGCAATCTACTTCTGTAGAGATACTACCTCGGAAACCCAAGGAGGGGTCACTCTGAGTCCCAATTAACTCGACAGCAGTTGAGTTTGGTTTTTGGTTTGGTTATTGTCATCTGCTACATCAACATCCCACAACTCAGTTGCTTACTAAAAAGTCTCAATTAATAAAATATAACAGATCATTGTGTTGTAGTTCCATGCATTATAAATATTAACAGAAGAGAAAATATAATATGCCATCAGTGCTTAACACAGGAATTATTTCAGTTTTGAAAACCACTACCACTTTTCTCTAAGATTAACATTCTGAGAAAAGATTGTAACATGTCTATTTTTTTTCTCTAATCAGTTTGAACAGATCTATTATTCATTTCCCTTTTATTTAGTTTTAACCCTTCTCCTACCTTCTTGGAAGAGGACTGGAGAATCATGTTTCTTTCTAATTACATGCCCCATTTTACCCTAGCTTGCTACCTTGGTTTTCAGTTATCTCTTCTATAAATTCAGCTAGCTGAGAGTTGCCTGATGCTCGCTGGCCCAAATTTCATCATTTCTGTGCCAGTTAACAATTTATTACATTATTTATTAAAGAAAAAGTATCACAATAAGCTAAAAATTGGAGCAATTAATTAATTTAATTCCCTTTCCACACAAACAGAAAAATAATCCCAATGAAAAAAATAACATATTCCTTTTTATGAAAATGATATTAAGTTCCAAGATATTCAGGGGAGATGGTTAATAGTATCCCTTGGGAAGAAAGAGGCTAATGTAAGTGTGATATTTGTTCATTGTAAGGAAAAATTTCCTGTCTAGAACAATGATATGCTAAAGCAGTAAGTAAAGAAAATCCCTTTCTATTTTTTCTTTTTTAACATTTGGAGTAATTTCAACATTTCTAATTAGAATACTGAAAGAAAGAAGTGAACATATTCTTATAATTCTGTGTGCTAAGATAATTATAAAACAACTCATTAATCTATCTAGAAGTTACTCATTGAATATTTAGTGCTTAGTTATATGTACCAGACGTTGCACTAAATACTCTAAAGATTCAAATAAATGATGTCTCAACCTGTTAGTTCTCAGGGGACTTCACCTACCTTCTCAACTGTTTGCTCCTGTCTTTACACTGTTCCACAGCACTGTATACTTCTTCAAAGTGCTTATATTACTGTATGGTGTAATCATTTTTAAACAACTAGTAATAAATATTATGAAATAATAACTTGATAATAAAATAATAAATGTACTACAGATTTTTAAATCCACCCCCCTAAAAAAAAAGCTGGAGTTTGAAGAAGATAAGGAACTTGTTTCATTTGATCATGTATCTACAGTGACTACCTGCAGTGTCTGGCAAATATGAATTCCAAAATAAAAGGCAGATCTCATGTTTCAATTCAAAACTTTATATCCAAAAACAGTATCAGCAGCAACCAAGAAATTTATATCTCAAATTATTGAAACTAAATTTCTTTTCATGGCCACATTTCTGGGAAATTAAACAAACTATAACCACCCTTTATATCTCTAAGAACTCATCTTTTTCCTTCTCTGTCCCCGAGGTGTTCTCTAGGGGTTTTACTACAAAGGCTTACCTTCTTTTTTAACATCTTCCTCCTTGAAATGGTCAGCTGTGTCACTGCCTTCTGCTAGTGTCCCTAAGAATTTGTCCTCTATGGATTAGTCTCCCCAGTTCCCCTCCCGTCCCACCATTCTCACTCACCATTTTGATCTTTCTTTTACACTATGTTCTTGTTGTTGTTGTTATGTGCCATGGAGTCAGACCCAACTCATAGCGACCCCTCCTTGGGTTTCCAAGGCGGTATCACTATGGAAGTAGATTGCCCCATCTTTCTTCTGAGGAGTGGCTGGTGGGTTTGAACCGCCAGCCTTCTGGTTAGCAGTCAAGTGCCTTAGGCACTACGCTACCAGAACTTTTACACTATAGAGGTTAGCATTTCCAAAGGCTCGCTGGGCATTCCTCCTAGGTGTCTGATTAGTAAGTACCTCCAGTTTATTGTGTCTGAAATTCAACTTGTTATTTCTTCCCCCTGCAAGCCAGATCCGCCTTCCACACCACTGTTCCCTATTTCTATTAATGGAACACCATTCTTTGCTCATTTCAGAATGATTCATCTCACATATTGCTCAATCTATGTACCAGACAGTGTTCTAAGTTCTGTGGATAGACATATCTCTTGCTTTGATAGATACACAATCCAAAAGGAAAACTTCTTCCTCCACTAACATTTCTTCCCTTTATAGAATCATTTTGCAAAGCCCAACTGATTGTACTATATGTTGCTGTTAGGTGCCACTAAGTTGGTTTCAACTTATAGCGACGCTGTCAGAATGAAACACTATCCAGTCCTGTGCCATCCTCACAATCATTGCCATGCGTGAATTCATCATCACAGCCACTGTGTCAGTCTTTCTTATTGAGGGATTCACCCCTTTTTGATAACTCTCAATTTTACCTAGCATGATATCCTTCTCCAGGGTATGGTCCTTTCTGATAACATGACCAAAGTATGAGAGAGGAAGCCTGGTCATTCTCATTTCTAAGAAGCAGTCCATACCATCTTGCCCCAGCACTAGCAGCAAAGTTCAACAAGGCAGAAAATAACAAACACTGGCAAGGATGCAGAGAGATTGGGACACTCATACATTGCTGGTGGGACTGTACAACCACTGTGGAAAACAGCATGGTGATTCCTTAAAAAGTTGGAAACAGAAATACCCTTTGACCTAGCCATTCCATTACTAGGTATCTATCATAAAGAAGTGAGAGCCATGACAAGAACAAGTATATGCACACCCATGTTCATCGCAGCACTATTTACAATAGCAAAAAGTTGGAAACAACCTAGGTGTC
>NW_006921687.1:5174493-5176174 GCF_000298275.1 Orycteropus afer afer
AGTAGTTGAACCTGTGGGCTCAGGACCACAGTTGCAGGGGACATCAAGCTCAATTGGCATAACATATTACACAAAACATTGTTCCGCCTCCTACTTTGCCAAATAGCAACTGGGATCTTAAAAGTTTGCAAGCAGCCATCTAGATGCAATGATGGGTCTCTCCTAGTCCACAGCAAAGAAGAATGAAGAAAACCAAAGATTCATGGAAACAATTAGTCCTGGCGACTGGTACATCATGCGATTCTTAGCCTATACAACTATGAGACCAGAAGAACTAGATGGTGCCTGGCTACCACTGTCAACCACTCGGAGGTGGAACTATGTAGGAGATCCAGGATAGAGAGGGAAAACAATGTAGAACAAAACTCAAAATCATTTTGGAAGAAAAAAAAGGGAAGACCAGGTTTGCTAGTCTAATAGAGCCTGATGGAACCACTGAGACTATGGTCCCTAGCTGCCCTTCAGGTCTGGAATCGAACCCACATCTGTGGCTTCCAGCCAAACAAAAGACAGGCATATGAGTTGAACATTTACCAGAGGTAGATACACTCCTTGGAGAGAACACTCATGGGAGAAAGAAGGGCTGGTTATGCACAGGGAGACAGTTCAGGGGGCAGGAGTGCATGGAGGCATGGACATAAGGAAGAGGTAACTATCATGAGGAAGTTGGAGGGGCGCTGTTACATTGGGGTAAATTGTAGTCAATGTCAAGAGATAATGTGTGTGTCAACTGCTGTATGGAAAGTGAATTTGCTCGGTAAACTTACCCAAATCACACACACACAAAAAAAAAAGTTAAAAAAAGAAGCACTCCAGCTGTACTTCTTCCAAGATACTTTTGTTCATTCTTTTAGCAGTCCATGGTACATTCATTATTTTTCACCAACACCACAATTCAAATGCATCGGTTCTTCTGAGTTCTCCCTTATTCATTGTCCAGCTTTCACATGCATATGAGCCTACTGAAAATCCATGACTTGGGTCAGGTACACCTTAGTCTTCAAAGTGACATCTTTGCTCTGTAACACTTTAAAGAGGTCCTTTGCAGCAGTTTTGCCTAATGTAATATGTCATCATTTGATTTCTTGACTGGTGCTCCCAAGGGCATTAATTGTGGATCCAAGTAAAATGAAATCTTTGACAACCTTTTCTCCATTTATCATGTTGCTTATTGCTCCATTTGTGAGGATTTTTGTTTTCTTTAGAAGCAGACTGTACTACATATGACTGTTAAATTCAGTCACTTTTTCTCCCTTCACACAGCTACTACTCTGTGGCCCTATCATCTCTAACATCTCTCTAGCTCCCATGTTTCAATTCAAAACTCTACATCCAAAAGAAACAAAAATGAAGGACCGAAAGTAGATGCATATGTGTGTTTAAGTGTACTTATAAAATGGATTTTTCCCTAGCAGCTTCTGACAACAAAGTCATTCATTACTTTTATTAAGAGATGGCAAGTGCAACTCTGATCAGTTGCTGCTGTATCAAAAAAGAATTTGAAAGAGTTTAGGCTCAGTGGGAAGATAAATTAGCAAAGTCAGCCCTGGATGCCAAATGGGAGACTGTAGTTGTTGTTGTTGTTTGCCATCGAGTCGGCCCCGACTCATAGCGACCCCTCCTTGGGTTTCCGAGGCAGTATCACTACGGAAGTAGGATTGCCCAACCTTCCTTCCGAGGA
>NW_006921687.1:5176744-5177252 GCF_000298275.1 Orycteropus afer afer
AATTATTTGTGCCAGACTATTAACCTAAAGGTTGGAGGTTGGAACTCATTCAATGGCACCACAGAAGAAAGACCTGGTGATTTGTTTCCATAAAGACTACAGCCAAGAAACCCTATGGGACAGTTCTACTCTGTCCTTTAGGGTTGCTATGAGTTGGAATCAACGTAACAGCAAAAGGCTTAGAGAAATTCTTATATATCTCAGTTCCGCCACCCCCACCAGTTTTCATTAATTCAAAAAAATTAAATACCTGTGAAGTGAGAGGCACTTGAGTGTATCATCAATGAACAAAAGAAAGGATGATTTTTTTAAAAAACAATATAGTAAATAAGTAACACTTATATAGTTAATTAGTAAATCTATATTAGAAGATGGTAAGTAATAGAGGGGAAAGAAATAGAGGGAGCAAAGGGGATCCTGGGTGAGAGTGTGCCTGGGAAGGGCAGGTTATATTACTAAATGTTGTTGTTGTTGTTAAGTGCCGTCGAGTCGTTTCCGACTCATAGCG
>NW_006921687.1:5177352-5179884 GCF_000298275.1 Orycteropus afer afer
CCTATGCTTAAACTGCCCCCTGGCTGAACACTCTTAATAGGATGTTCAAAGTGGGCTTCTGTGGTAGTTAAGTTGTGTGTCAACTCGGCTGGGCCTGGTTTTGAGTGGCTGGGTAGCTAGATGTAATTATTATTCCCCACGATGAGATGGGTAATCAGCTCCATTGTGGAAACTACTGTAGCAGCTGAGTAGCTGTGTTAGGGATGTGGTCTGCTTCCATGTTCCTTCCAGTATATAAGGAGAAGTGTTGAGAAAGGTCTCTGAGCTTTTTATCATGCTTGAACTCTGCATGTAGCAGTCTTCATGCATGTAGCAGCCTGCCATGTTTCCTGCTGATCTTGGGCCTGTCACTGAATTTGAACTAGTGGCCTGTCATATTGTTTGATAATCTTGGGACTGTGCCATTTTACTTGTTGACCTTGGGTCTGTCAGCCTCGGCAGCCAGCAGCTGCCTAAGAGAAGCCTCCGGTGGGCTGGGAGCAAGAGGCAGAACTGAAGCCCAAGGTCAAGGGGCTTTCACTCAGCCCCTAGAGCTGGCACTTGTATTTGGACTTCTACCCTCCTAAACTGTGTAAGAATAAACCTGTTTGTTTAAAATTACCCATCTGTGGTATTTCTGTTAGAGCAGCACAAGAGAATCAAAATAGCTTTTTTAAGAAATTGTAATGTAAGTAAGACTTAGAAGTTGAGGGAAAGATTATTCCACCAGGTAGAGGGAAAGCTAGATGTCCTGAGGTGGGGAGACCAATTTGACTGAAGCAGAATGAGCAAGGGGGCACAGTAGGTGTTGAGTTTAGACTGTAGAGTCTTACTGACCGTTGAAAGGATTTGATTGAGTGTAATAAGAAGCCACTGAAGTGTCTGAGCAGAGGAGTGAAATCATATGACTTAAATTTCAACAGGATTGCTCTGACTAATGTTGAGAACGTACGGAGGACAGCAGGAGTAGGGAGAACTGTTAGGAGGTTATTGTGCAGAAATCCAAGTGAGAGATACAGTGCTTAAGAGGAGGTAGTGAGAACATTATATTCCATACGAGCAGGAATTGTAGGGAGAACTATTTTAAAGGCAAACTTCCTAACAGATTAAATACGAGGTATGAGAGAAAGAGAGCCAAAGATGACCTTGAGATCTCTGGTCTGAAGAACCGTAAGGATGGAGCTGTCATCAACTGGCATGGTGGGTCAAGCAAATTCTGCAGAGAAGACCAGGAGCTTAGTTTGGGGCATGCTAACTTTGAGATAAGTATTTAACTACAAATCAAATGAGCTTTATTACTGCCAAACTGCTGATGGGAAATAGAACAAAACAATTATTCAAAAATTTCCAAGTCTGTGCAATGATTATTGAGAATGAAAAGAGAAACTAATTGTCATTGTGTATTTTGGGATTACCAGATTTCAATTACTCTTATTTTGATTACTAAGGAAAAGCTAAAGTGGGCTTGTGGTAGTTAAGGTTGTGTGTCAACTTGGCTGGGCCTGGTTGAGTGGCTGGGCAACTGGTGGTAGTAATTCCCCATGATGTGATTGGTAATCAGCTCCATGGTGGGATCTACCACAAGCAGCTGAGTATCTGCTTTAGGGATATGGTCTGCTTCCCACGTATTAGCAGCAGCTTTGGGAATGGTCTCCAGCTTACGGCACACTTGAACCCTGTATGTAGCCACGTCATTGCTCAGCAGCCTGCCATGCCCTGCCGATCTTGGGACTTGCAATGGACTTGAATCAGTGGCCTGCCGTGTTGTTTGATAACACTGGGACTGTGCCTTTTCACTTGTCAACCTTGGGCTTGTCAGTCTCAGCAGCCAGAAGCTGTCTGAGTGAAGAAAAGTCTCTGGCTTCAGTGGGCTGGGAGCAGGAGGCAGAGCTGAAGCCTAAGGCTGAGGGGCTTTCACCTAGCCTCTAGACCCTGGCACTTTGAACTTGGACTTAAAGCCTCTAAAGTGTAAGAGAATATACTTCTGTTTGTTAAAGCCATCCCATTTGTGGAATATTCCTGTCAGAGCAGCACTAAGTAACCAAAACAGGGCTCTATAGGATTACTTTTTAGATTTATAACTTATTACACTTTTTAAAAATTACACACGGGTTGCTTAGCTTTGGGAGCAAATAACATAGGTTTGGCTGCTCTAAATTTACATAAATAATCCAAACAATGATAATATGACCCTCCAAGTTCATAAAAAATATTTTTTTAAACATTTAGGTTTAATGACTGAGAAGTAACCATATGTAATCAACATGTGGTCAAAAGTTCCTAAGAGAAAAAGAACTATTAGCTGTAATTGTTAAGGAAGCTATTTTAAGTTATGGCACATGGCAGGAAATAGATCACTATCAAATGTGGTAAACAAGAAGAAAGACTTATATTGGAAGCTGCTCAGCAATTTATTTGCTTATACTGACTGGTAGGATTGGTGTGAAGTGAATAAAGCATTGTTTTCCAAAGCCTTAGGGTATTTTCTGAAGCTAAGGCAAAATAAATGCTCACCATCAACAAAGAAGCTCTGGTAGTGTAGTGCCTAAGGCA
>NW_006921687.1:5181854-5185385 GCF_000298275.1 Orycteropus afer afer
TTTGATTTTCTAACTCCAGGTCTTTGCACATTTCATTATAGTAATTGGCTTTGTCTTCTCAAGCTGCTCTTTGAAATCTTCGGTTCAATTCTTTTATCTTGTCATTTCTTCCATTTGCATCACCACTACCACTGCTCAATAAAAGCTGCATGTCATAAAGCATTAGAGGCATTAGAGTGACAAATTGTGAGATAATACTTCATATTATTTTTTATATCATGTTTTGCTTTGCTTTGTTTTTACCATAATTTGGGTATTACTACTGGTACTCTTGAACCCACTAGCACTAATGTAAATAAAAAGTGAACTAAATAGGAAATTAAAATGAAAATAAAAAGATGCTCAAATATTTCATAACCAAGAAGATTCTATTTTAAATGTGTTTTAAATATATTTTTCAGAAATCCTTAAAATGTAAGGACTTTAAGGAATAAAACCAGTTCTTTTATAATACATTCTCTGTAACACTTTTGTGGGGGGATGGGTAGGGACAGCAGATCAAAATAAGCAAAATAGAAATTGATTTTTCCAAAGTACAGTAATTATGAAAATACCCAATATTGTTTGCTAGCTGGATGTTCAATATTCATTATAAATAAAAATTAATTAGGCAGAAACTATGTCAAACCATCAGGTAGTTTTAGCTTCCATGTTATATTTTAAAAGGCATTGCTCTCTATCATCAAAAGTACATTTCTAAAACAGCACATAATGTATTTTATCAAGAACCTAATTTTATGATTTAAGGGAACTGGGCTTATAAAGGCCTCTGAAAATCATCCACTCAAAAGTAGTTTTAATTGATAAAAGAGAAATTGGCCACTCAATTCCTCAGTGGAGAGAAGGGGGAACAATGATGGCAAGCTTCAAATGTTGCTCAGTGACCATTTCTTGTACAAGGAAATTTACAGTGACCTGAGTATATTGCGCAGTGAGTAAGTTAGGCTAAGTGCTAGATCAACAACAAAGTATGCAAAAACTATCATGTCCCCTTAAGGGGACATGCAAACAATTTCAACACATGAAAAGAACAATATAGAAACATGTACAAAGTGTTTCATCAAGAGCAGGGCAAATACTCTGCCTGACAATGTTCACAGATTGACTATTCTCTGAAAAATAAATGAACCCAATTCCTTTCTCTATAGCTTAAAACTATTTTGTAGTAGTCATCATTTTGGGTATTCTGGGTAGGCTACATGGTGAACAAGCACCTACCCTGATCATAAACCCACAATAAGCATACCTTGTGGCTTTGGACTTGCAGCTGAGTGTTTTGCTGGCGCTTTTCCATTTATTCCCTGAGCCTCTTCATCAGATACATTCTGATCAACCAGTGTGGTTGTACTGCTTGCTGAGCAAGGTGGAACTAAAACGATCTTTGGACAGGTACTGCTGCCTGTAAAAGTTCAAAAAGAAAGGGCAGGTAAATACAGAGAAGTAGCACAACTTTATCTTGTGAGTTCAATTTCTTCTAACTTCATACAATACAAACTATTAGTTACAAGACTGAACATAGAAATATTTCTTTCCATGTGCATTGGCCTTGACAAGTTGTCCTGGAAAAGATTTCATTCCATGTGCTTTAGAAACAGTGTAAAACCATATATGTAAATGCATGCCGACAGAAGATTGCTATGTGCACATGCTTTTCCTTGCAGGGCCACAGAAAGGGCGAGATGCAGCTGCTATGAGGTAGGTGGAGAGCACTGGAGGGCCCCAGCACTAATCCATTAAAAGCATTCCTTCTAGATTCCAGTCAATTACCAACTCAAAAGAATAAAGCAGGAAAGCACTAACATGACAGCTGAGCTAAGGAGTCCAGAAAAATGGACAAATACACTTTACACACAATCACACATCTCTCATCCACTTGCCTAATCAGAGTTTCACACTGACTTCCATAATATAAGCTAATAGTGACCCATGTTTCCCACAGAAAGGATGATGAGATTATTCGGACAACACTGTCACATTTATTTAAAAACAAAACCCAAAAATTTGTCTTTAAAACAGCAATAGGCAGATCAATTTTCTGTTCAATTTCAGAGATTTTTTAAAAAGTCATATGTCATTACTTTCTCCTTATACACTTATTAAAACTCCCTCTCTCATAATTGTCATGGTGATGTCAACAATAGACTAGAGTCAGTTTAGGAGAAAAGAAAATTTATATGAAGAAATTCACTTAACTGAATCAAAATATGGATATGGATTAAATTGTGTCCTCCCAAAACATATGTTGGATTCCTGGCCCTTCTACCTGTAGACATAATCCTGCTTGGAAATAGGTGTTTCTTTTGTTATAGTAATGAGGTCAAACCAGGAAAGAGTGGATCCTAAACCTAGTCACTTCTGAATTTCAAAAAGAGCAGGACAGAAACATGCCAAAAATGGAGTCTCGTCAGTAATCACCACACTATTTCCCTCTAGCATCTTAGTGCTTGAAAAACTAGGTACAGCAGTTTGAATTAGGGATTTTGGTGCTCTGAACAGCTCACTGAACCAGAGTGCACAAAACACAGAAGTGTAGAATTAGAGGAAAGGCACAGGGAAAGAAATTAAGGGAGATCTACCCAGTGAAAACCCAATGGGCAGCCGAGAAAGGCCACTGGAGACTTTCCTGGAGGAGCAGGCGAGAATGGCCACCTGAGACCTCCCTGGGCTAAGGCAGAAGATACCCTATATCAGCATACCAGCGACCACACCAACATACCAGCAAACACCCCAAGGATCTACCTTCAGCACCTGATTTTATCAGAAACTTGGGTTGGCTAGGTGCAAATGGGTACACGCAGCACCACTAAAACCCAAGCAGAGAGCTCACTGGTGCTCCAGGAGGGTGAGCTCGCTCCCCCCTCAGTGGGTCACTGAATAGGCTAGGTGGCATTGAGAGGTCCGTGCTTGTCTTTGTCACTGATATCGGGACCACAAATTACTAGCAGGCATTCTCCTGGCTCCAACGCAGGTGCAACCATGCGTATCTTTGACGCCGCAGGTGGGTGTATCACAGACAAACTCCTGAGCCGTTCGAGGTCTGGGTGGATTGGGTCAGCACTGCAGACAGGTGGGGTGGAGAGAGAAAAATCCGCGGCCCAGTGCAGACCCGGGAATTTGCCTTGGATTGGCTTTTTGGCACCAAGGGGCCTCGGAAGCGGGGTCTTTTCATGTGTCTGAGCCTGACAGAAAGTGACGACACCCTAACAACCAAAATCTTTCCTGAAATTGAGCCGCAGGCTTGTAAATAACAGTACAACATCATCAGTAGCGGCCCACTCAAAGCCCTAGAAACCAACACTAACAACAGCAAGCTTTCCTTCTTTTGCTCCCACCTTCTCTGCCAATAACTTCACTCATTCAATAGAAGAAACCATATTCAGCCAACATAAAACCTCCTGGTTCAAACTCTAAACCCTCTTGATGACAAACAGAAACACATATCCACATTCCACACAGTGATTCCACCATCACAAAGAAAACTGCAGAGTGACCCAGCATACCTGAATCAATAATAAAATAAAATACACCAGC
>NW_006921687.1:5185625-5186776 GCF_000298275.1 Orycteropus afer afer
GTTGTTGTTGTTGTTGTTGTTATGTGCCGTCGGGTCGGACCCGACTCACAGCAACCCCTCCTTGGGTTTCTGAGGCAGTATCACTTACGGAAGTAGATTGCTCCTTCTGAGGAGTGGCTGGTGGGTTTGAATCACCAGCCTTCTGGTTAGCACTACGCTACAGAATTATCTGAGAAGAAATTTAGAAGATATGTTTATAGAGCTATACAAGAGCCTAAGGAAACCCCAAACAGAAACAAGGAGAACACAGACAGTTCCCTAGAGGAACTAAGGAAAATCACCGAAGAACAGAATATTAAGATTAATGCACAATCAGAACTCATACAAAAAACAGCAGGTAGAAATGCAGAAGATGTATACTGAAATGCAGAGCATGAGCACCAAAATGACAGAATTACATAACACAGTAGAAGCACAAAAGAGTAGATTAGAACTGGCTGAAGAACGCATATCCCAAATAGAAGACAAATCCCTGGACACTAGCCTGTATGAAGAAAAATCAGAACAAAGATTTAAGAGAAATGAAGAGAACCTAAGAATTATGCGTGATGACATGAAACAAAACAATATAAGACTCACTGGAATTCCAGAACAATAAGAGGTGTAAAAGACCACCAAGAAAATTGTGGAAGACCTGCTAACAGAAAACTTTCCCAGAGAACCTAAGAATTATGCGTGATGACATGAAATGAAACAATATAAGACTCACTGGAATTCCAGAACAATAAGAGGTGTAAAAGACCAACAGGAAAATTGTGGAAGACCTGCTAACAGAAAACTTTCCCCATATCACGAAGGAAGAAAAAATATTTGTCCAAGAAGCTCATAGAACTCCACACAAGACAGATCCCCCCAAAAAAAGACTTCCCAAAACCAAAGGCAAAGAAAAAATGTTGAGAGCTGCCCAGGAAAAAAGAAATATAACTTATAATACTCAAACAGTCAGGCTGAGCTCTGATTACTCAGCAGAAGCCATGCAGGCAAGAAGGCAGTGGGACGGCATATATAAAACATTGAAAGAAAAAAACTTCCAAACAAGAATCCTATATCCAGGCAAATTATCCATCAAGTATGAGGGCGAAATCAAGGCATTCTCAGATAAACAGAAATTGAGGGACTAGATGAAGTAACAGATCTGTCCTGGAGGAAGT
>NW_006921687.1:5187966-5189456 GCF_000298275.1 Orycteropus afer afer
TTACAATAATAAATATTTATGAGCCCAATGAAAGTGCTCCAAAATACGTGAAGCAAATATTAACTGAATTAAAAGGGATAATAGACAACTCTACAATAGTAGTAGGAGACTTTAACACACCACTTTCAAGGAGGGACAGGTCAACTGGAAAAAAACTCAACAAGGATACAGAAGAACTCAACAGTATAATCAACCAACTGGAACTGTAGACATATACACAGCATTTCACCCAACAAAAACACAATTCACATTCTTTTCCAGTGCACATGGATCCTTCTCCAGAATAGATCATAGGCTAGGACATAAAACAAGCCTCAATAAATTCAAAAGCACTGGAATACTGCAAAGCATCTTCTCAGACCACAATGCTATAAAACTGTTGTTGTTGTTGTTATTTGCCATCGAGTCAGACCTGACTCATAGAGACCCCTCCTTGGGTTTCTGAGGCACTATCATTACAGAAGAGATTGCCTAACCTTCCTTCCGAGGAGTGGCTGGCTGTAAAACTAAAAATTAATAATAGGAAGAACAAGGAAAAAGCATCAAACATATGGAAGCTGAATAACTCACTGCTTAAAAACTACTGGGTTACAGAACAGATAAAAACTGAAATAAAAAAATTCCTAGAAACTAATGAGAATGAAGATACATCCTACCAAAACCTGTGAGACACAGCGAAAGCAGTACTCAGAGGACAGTTTATAGCAATAAATGCATACATCAAAAAAGAGGAAAGAAACAAAATCAACACTCTAACTCATCAACTCTAACAACTAAAAATAGAATAACAAAAGAATCCTACAGTATCTAGAAGCAAGGAAATAATAAAGATCAGAGCAGAAATAAATGAAACAGGAAACAAAGAAAAAAAAAGAGAGAAAATCAACAAAACAAAAAGCTGGTTCTTCGAAAAGATTAATAACATCAATAAACCATTGGCAGACCTAACAAAAGAAAAGAAGGAGAAGATCCAAATCATAAGAAATGTAAACGAAAATGGTGTCATCACAACAGAACCGAATGAAATAAAAAAGATACTGACAGACTATTATGAAAAACTGTACACCAATAGATTTGAGAACCTAGAAGAGATGGACAAGTTTCTAGAATCACAAGATCTACCTAAATTATCCCACTCGGAAACAGAAATCTTGAACAGACCCATAGCAAGGGAAGTAACTGAACAGGTCATAAAAAAACTTCCCACAAAGAAAAGCCCTGGCCCTGATGGCTTCACTCAAGAATTCTATCAAATATTCAGAGAAGAGTTGACACCTATGCTACTCAAGCTATTCCAGAATATAGAAAAAGATGGAGTACTCCCAAACTCATTTTATGAAGCAAGCATAACACTAATACCAAAACCAGGGAAAGACAACACTAGAAAGGAAAACTACAGACCAATATCATTCATGAACATAGATGCAAAAATCTTTAACAAAATCCTGGCCAACAGAATCCAACACATATCAAAAAATTAATACATCTGG
>NW_006921687.1:5190731-5200062 GCF_000298275.1 Orycteropus afer afer
CTCACCCTATACACAAAAACAAACTCAAGCTGGATCGAAGACTTAAATATAAAACCCCAAACTATAAAATTCATCAAAGATAAAATAGGGGCAAATCTAGGAGCCCTAATTTATGGCATAAATAGACTGTCAAGCATAACCCAGAATGTGCAGGAGATAGAAGAGAAGCTAGATGACTGGGACCTTTTAGAAATTAATTTCTTGTGCACATTGAAAGATTTCCTCAAAACATATGTACACCTATGTTCATCGCAGCACAATTCACCATAACAAAGAGATGGAAACAACCTAAATGCCCATCAATGGATGAGTAGATAACCAAATTATCGTATATTCACACAATGGAATACTATGCCACATTAAAGACCAATAAGGGATATGCGAATCATCTTGCATTGTGGATGAACCTAGAGGACACTATGCTGAGTGAAATAAGTCAATCGCAGAAGGGCAAGTACTGTATGAGCCCATTACTGTAAAAAGACAGAGAAGGGTTTGCTTGGGAAAGGGAACTCATCTAGTAGGTTACTGGGATGGGAAGGGAAGGGGAAGGATTAATTTCAGGCTAGTTGGGGCCTACACGCTGACATGCGTAGGGGGAGGGATGTACAGGAAGGATCTATGACCACCATGATAACATTAGGAAATGGGAGGACACTGAATTGTACACATAAGAGATAGACTACAGATGCTAATACTAACCAATGTGTCCACAATACTGCATTGCCATTAACACCAAACACTAGGCTATACAGATAAACACATAAACACGTGAGATGATCAGAAGGGGGTCAGTGAACAGAAGTCTACGCTAGATCAAGGATAGATTCAGCAGAGGCTAATCTTGCACAGACACCAGTGATACAGAATACCTACAGTCCTTACAGAAACAATAGAAGACAGACACAGAGTAATCCCTCACAGACCACCAGGCACTATGGAAGAGAGATCCAATAGATCTACTGTCTGAGGACCATTGTTATTGTTGTTGTTGTTTGCCATGGAGTCGGCCCTGACTCATAGCGACCCCTCCTTGGGTTTCCGAGGCAGTATCACTACGGAAGTAGGAATGCCCAACCTTCCTTCCGAGGAGTGGCTGGTGGGTTTGAACCGCCAGCCTTCTGGTTAGCAGTCAAGTGCCTTAGGCACTATGCTACCAGAGCTCCTTAGTACTGGGAAATACCAGACTCAGTTGGCATGACAAAATACATAAAAGTATTGCTCCACATCCTACATTGGTGAGTAGCAATTGGGGTCTTAAAAGCTTTCAAGCAGCCATCTAAGATGCAGCCAACAGTCTCCAAGCATCAGAAATGAAGAAGAACGCAAAAAATAAAAAAATAAGGGGATTTGGAAGCAATCATCCCTAGGATGCAAGGGCCCTCGAGACCAGAAGAACTAGATGGTGCCCGGCTACCAATGGCAACCACTCAGGAAAGGATCAAATCTGAAGATCCTGGATAGAGTGGGAGGGAAAACATAGAACATAATCCAAAAACTCAATAATGGTGAGAAATACTGATCAGATGAAATCTGGTGAGACTTCCAATACTATGGCCCTGGAATACATTCTACACCTGTAATAAAACTCACTCCCTGGGCGGGCTCTCAGCCCAATAGTTAACAAGATGTACATGCAGACCACTCAATCCAGGATGCTGCACCCACATACTCTAAGGTAATACATCCCTTAGAGCAACAGACCATGGGACACCAGAGGACCAACATTCAAACCGAAGAAATGCAAGACAAACAGGAGTACATAAATATGAGGGGCTAAGGGGGAGAGTTACTGGGTAGGGAGGGGAGGACACTGGGTTAGGGTTGGACATGGCGAATGGGGAATGAAACTAAATGTACGCATTACATTGAATGTAGAACAAGCTCATAAAAATTAAAAATAAATAATAAAATAAAACAAACAAACAAAAAAAGACCAGGAGAGATACAGAGACGCACACCGGGGAAGACAGATGCTAAGGAACACTAAGGATCACTGGCAAACACCAGAAACTAAAGGAGAGGCTCACAGAAGCAATTGACAGAGCCAGAACTTTTGGACTTTTAGCCTACAAAATTGTGAGAAAATAAATTTCTGTTCTTTCAAGCCACCCATATATCCCACTTCTGTTATGGCAGCACTAGGAAATTAAGACCATATGCTATCTAAGAAACTATCAATTGGTTAAGAAACAGTTTTATTTTTATAGAATCTAAGTATCTAGTAAGAGAATTAATAGAGAAAAAAGGCCTTAATTATTTAAAACATAAGCAAATAAAAACCCAATTTTAAAAAATGAGTCAAAAGATGCCCTTTTAGTTCAAACTGATTATTAAATAACTAATGACTAGGAAATACACTATTATTTTATTTTCTGTGTTCTGCTTTAAATTTATCTTGTTGAAAAAGATTTCTCAGAAACTAACAGTTCCAAGTATTGTCTGAGCTGTTACTAGCGAGCCACTGCTGAAACAAATTAAATGGTTTTCATCAGACACCATTCTGCTAAATTGGCATATCTGCCAACTGAACTATTGTTTAGTCAAATATAAACAAGGCCTTGAGTGTAAGAGCTATGGAAGATTATGCTACAGAACATTATTAAAACTATAAACAAAATAAAAGCTCAAAGCTTTAAATATGTGAGCTTATCTACTGTTTTAAAATCTAAAACTGTAAAGTAGGCAAGGTATACCCCTAAAATCCACAGCATATAATCCAACCACTTAGCCCTTTGGGAGATGAGGATATTTTTTTCCACAGTAACTGAATAGATTTAATATTCATTTACTAAAGTCCACCTGCTACAGGCCAGCAAAGAATGGCCTTGGGGCAGAAACAGTGACATGCCACAGCCCAACTACAAACCAGAGGAAAACAGTGTAAGGTAACTAAAATGAGAACCTTCAGAAGCAAGAATGCAACTCTACCATTGATTTAAACACGTAAACAGTAACAAAACAATTAAAAGAGGGTAGCTAATGGGTTAAATTAGAAAGTAAATTGAGTCTTTTAAAAATAGATCACCATAGTTACATTTTGAAATACAAAACTAGTTTAATAATTGTAGTCTATGTAGAACCAAACTGTGTCTTATATAAATCAAATAATAATTTGGCATTGAAAACTATTTGGGCAGTTAATCTCTGGATAGCAAACTTTTAAGACATAACGAAGTTTATTATAGAGACTCTCTCTCATGAACGTGCCAAAATACCTGCAATAACAGATCAATTACACATCGTTTCATAATAAAGCCACAAAAGTGATAAAATGCCATGATTCTACAAGTTTGGCCAATGGCAGTAAATCCATAGAAACTTCATTTCAAATCTTTGTTTAAAACAAGTCTCCAAACTTTAGCTACTATAACCAAACATGAAATGTTGGTGAAGGACACAGAGAACACTGGTTTTTACATTTTTAAATGGTTATGCATTTTGAAGAGGCTATATATTTTTTTTTTTAAAAAAAAGCAATGATGAATATACACCAGACACTGTGTGGCCAGCAAAGCCTTAGGTGTTTATATCTGAGACTTTATAGAAAAAATCTGTTGACTACTGGCCTTGGTCAAATATCTAATAGTGGTGTGTGTGTGTGGGGGGGGAATCTGCCTGAAAGAAGTAGCTTTTACGAAATTCTTCTGCTAACATCTTGGATACTAGCCATAAAATGTAAAGCTTCTTTTTGATTGTATTGCTAATTTGTCCTACTCACATTTGGAGACAGTCTTTGTGTACTAGTTGTAACATGGAAAGAGCTCTGGTGGTGCAGTGGTTAAGGCATCTGGCTGCTAACCAGAAGGTCTGCAGTTCAAACCTTCCAGCTGCTCTATGGGAGGAAGATGAGGCAATCTAGTTCCATAAAGATTTACAGCCTTTGAAACCTTATGGATTGCTATGAGTCAAAATTGACTTGATGGCAGTGGGTTTGCATAACAGGGATTTGAAACCAAAACTGTAACTAGATGGTCCACTTACTGAAGAATTTTTACATTAATATAATAAATAGGGCTTTTGGTTTAATTAACATCTTAAAACCAAAAAAGAAAAACCAAATCCACTACCATCGTGTTGATTCTGACTCATCATGACCCTCTCGGACAGAGTAAAGCTGCCCCCATAGGGTTTCCAAGGTTGTAAATCTTTACAGAAGCCGAATGCCTCATCTTTCTCCCATGGACTGGCTGGTGGGTTTGAACCACTGACCTTTTGGTTAGCAGCTGAATGCTTTAACCACTGGATCACTAGGGTACCTTATTAACCTCTTAGATTCCAAATGAGCAACAAGAATGAGTAGGAGGGATTTATAATTAACCAGTTTCTCGGGCACATATAAAACTAATTCCAATACGCTTACTGGCATACTGGGGTAGGAAGTTCCATGTATACACTGTCTCCTATTTACCTGAAGACCTGTAATCTTTAAAGGAGTTATGGTGTCACTGTGGTTAAAACATTGGTCTGCTTACCCAGAGGTTGGCAGTTTGAATCCACTAGGCACTGCCTGCGAGAAAGATGAGGCAGTCCATATGGGACAATTCTACTTTGTCCTACATTGTCTCTACGAGTCAGAATTGATTTGATGGCAGTGGGTTTGGTTTTTGGTTTTGGTAATCTTTTTTGCCATTGGTTCTAACCAATTTTACACTGGGTCTTTTTTTTTTTACTCACTTATCCTTCCTCAGTCCTATTTTCTGTAGGAATACCTAGATGTATGCTAGCTTCAGAGGCTTCTCAGACCTTCTTCATTATGTTCAGCCTCATCTTTAGCTATGTAAGCCTTCTTGCTCTAGTTGAAAGAGTTGCAATTAAAGCAATTATGGCACTGTTAAGCTTTTACCTTTCACTCATCTGTCTGTTTTTGTATCTCAACAGTCAGGAATTGTTTTATAATTTTGAGTAGCAGAATTCTGACTGATTAGGGCGACTGATTAGGTTCTTAATTGTAAAACTTTGTGGTGCACTCCTAAAAAGATTTCTCATTCTGTGTTTTCATTTTGCTTTTTGTTAATCTGCACACCTTTCTTGAACGTTCAGCTCTTTTTTACCTTATGATTGGACTTTCTCTTTGGCCATCCATTCTAAAGGACAGTCCACTCAGTTCTGCCTCATCAATCCTGGTCTCTTGCAGTGGTAACCATGACCTCAGATGACACGTTTATGGGCTTGCTTATATTGTTGATAGGTGCCATCATGTCAGTTCCAACTCATAGTGACCTTACATACAACAGAATGAAACACGGCCTAGTCCTGGGCCATCCTTACAACCGTTGCTCTATTTTAGCCCATTGTTGCAGTCACTGTGTCAATCCATCTCATTGAGGGCCTTCCTCTTTTTCACTAATCCTTGACTTTACCAAGCATGATGTCCTTCTCCAAGGACTGGTTCCTTCTGATTACATGACCAAAGTATGATAGACAAAGTCTCATTATCCTTTCTTCTAAGGTGCATTCCAGCTGTACTTCTTCCTAGACAGATTTGTTCACTATTCTAGTTCAATATTCGCCACCAACACTGTAATTCAAATATATCTTCTTTGCTTTTCCTTGTTCATTGTCCAGCTTTTGCATGCACATGAGGCAACAGAAAATACCATGGGTGGGGTTAGGTGTACCTTAGTCTTCAAAGTGACACCTTTGCTATTTAATACTTTAAAGAGGATTTGTTGCTGCAGATTTGCCAACACAACGCTTCATTTGAATTCTTGACTGCTGCTTTCATGGGTGTTAATTTTAGATCCAAGTAAAATGAAATCTTTGACAACTTCAATCTTTTCTCCATTTATCATGATGTTGCTTCTTGGTCCAGTTGTGAGGATTTTTGTTTTCTTTGTGTAGAGGTGTAATCCATACCAAAGGTCTTTTACCTTCATCAGTAAGTGCTTCAAATCTTCTTTACTTTCAGCAAGAAAGATTGCTTATAGCCAATGGATATATACTGCTTCACTTATCTATAATCTCTCTCCTAAGTGCACCAAGTTTCTAGCACAAAAGATCTTACTGGATTCCAGCCTTTGGAACAAGGTGATCACTTGCATTTAAGAGGGCAGGAATAGTTTTCTAGGAGAGACAGTATTCTTAGGAGAACTCTGTATAGAAGTAAAGAGACATCTGAAAAGTTGCCAAGATAGTATAGAGTTCCTGTACGCCATTCACCCAGGTTTCCCTAGTGTAAGCTTCCTATAAAACCCTGTCAGTTTCAAAACTGAGAAATTAACATTGGTACAATACTTAAGTGCAGACTTTGTATTCAGATTGTAGCAATTTTTGCACTGATGTCCTTTCCTGGTTCCAGAACCCACTCCTGGATAACATATTGCATTTAGTTGCTACTGTCTCCCTAGTGTCCTCCAATCTGTGAAATTTAGTCAGTCTTTACTTGCCTTGCACATCTTAGTACTTTTGTGGAGTACTGCTCAGGTATTTTGTAGATTGCCCCTCAAATTGGGTGTGTCTGATGTTTTCTCATGAAGAGTAACATCTTGGGGAAAAAAAAAAACCCACAGAATAATTTCATTGCATTATATCACTGCGTGATAGCAACATAATTATCACATGTGAGGCACAGGGGCTCTTAGAAGAGAAAAATCTCATGGACAGCTTTAAAAAGTTCCTTTGATGTAGGAAATCTACTTCTAGGAATCTAACGTACAGGACTAATTCTGTATGTGTAAAGATGCATATATACATAAACAGTCAACACAAATTACAGAACATATGCAGCTATTAAAAACATAAAGACAAAAATAGGATTGGGAACATCTATAAGATGCTTTTAAAAATATGTAAAATCTCATTTTTTAAAAAGATACAAATAGATATAAATGCACTGACAGAGATGGAATGCACTGATGCAGACTGTTAACTCTAGAAATCGGAGGGAGATAGGATAAGGTGAGAAGATGAGTAAGAACATTCCTATTTTGCTGTCCATACAGCTATATCAGCTTATTCTTTTATAATGAAAATAATTTATGGATTTCTTATATTAAAAAAGACTTCCATGAAAGTCATCAAGTATATATATTGCAGAGATTTTTAAAAACCACATCTCTTGCTTAACGGAGACAAAAAAAATCAAGAAATCTGAAATTCTTCTTATCTCTAAGAAGACAAAAAAATTATATTTAATGCTCCTTAAAGCTTAAGTGGGAGCTCTGGTAGCATAGTGCCTAAGGCACTTGACTGCTAACCAGAAGGCTGGCGGTTCAAGCCCACCAGCCACTCCTTGGAAAGAAGATGGGGCAATCTACTTCCGTAGTGATACTGCCTCGGAAACCCAAGGAGGGGTTGCTCTGAGTCCAGGCCGACTCAACGGTACATAACAACAACAACAACAGAGCTTAAGTGTCTCTGGGCTTAGGGCTTGTCTCTGTTCCTCGGTGTTCTGGTCCAGCCCCAGGCTTTCTGTATTCTGGGACTCCCACACTTGGAGCTCTGCTTCAGGTCTCTCACTCAGGCTCCAGATGTATTTGTTCAACTGCCGTTTCCCATCTGCACTAGTATGTCCAAGAGCTACCTCACCAACAACATAATCAAATCTGAACCCCTGGCTCCAAATTCTCATCCCAAACCAAATGCCTTTACAGTTTTTTTGTTTCCAATTCATTTAATGGCAACTTCATCTGTGCTTAGCCAGAAAACCTTGGAAACATCTTAAAGTCTTCTCTCAAGCCACATCCTATTTATCAGGACATTCTGTTATATTTACCATCAAAATATTTCTAGAGTATGACCATATATCACCACCTCCACTACTGCTCATCTGATCTAAGCTACAACAATCTTTTAAACCCAATTACAATAAGAGCCTCCACTTGCTATCCTTACTCCTTCCCTTGTCCTCAGTGTAGTCTACAGTTTTCAATCAGGTCCAGAGAGATCCTTCCAAAATCCAAGTCAGCCCATGTCACAACTGTGCTTAAAAATTTCCAATGGCTCCGCATTTCATTCAGAGTAAACTATCAAGTCCTACCATGGCTTACAAAGCTCTACATGATCTGGCTTTATTGCTTACTACTGACCCCTTGATCACACTATTTCCACTCCCATCATGCTAGCTCCTCAAAGTTCCTCAAATAGGGCAAGCTTGTTTAGGGCCTTTGGCCTAGCTCTTCTCTGCCGCAGTGCTCTTTCCTAGATAGTTGCTGGCTGCCTTATTTTTCTAGTATTACTGTAACAAAAATACCACAAGAGGATGGCTTTAACAAACAAATTTATTGTCTCACAGTTTAGAAGGCTCGAAGTGCAAATTCATGGCACCAGCTTTAGGGGAAGGCTTTCTCCTTCTATGAGCTCTGGGGGAAGGTCCTTGTCTTGATTTTCATGTGGTGTGGCACCTACCTTCCCCCATCTCTGCTTCTTACTTGCTTTCTTGTTTAATCTCTTATATCTCAGAAGAGAATGAGATACACCCATAACTAATATTGTCACATTAACACAACAAAGAAACCCCACTCCCACATTATAACCACAGGCATATGGGTTAGGATTTATAACACATATTTTCTAGGGAGACAATTCAATCCATAAACTGCTAATTGCTTTATTTTCTTCAAATCTTCGCTTAAAATGCACCTAATATCCTAACCACCCTGTTTAGTATAATTACTATTCTTACTCTCCCCTTTACATTTTTTTTCCCACTGCACTTATTACCTTCTCTAGGAAAACAGGCCTGGTGACCTACTTGCAGAGAATCAGCCATTGAAAATGCTGCGCAATACAGTTCTACTCTCACACACAAGCAGTTGTGATGAGTAAAAGTCAACTTGACCGCAACTGGTTATCACCTTCTAACATACAATGTAATTAATTTTGCTTATTACCCATCTCCCTTGGTTAGAAGGAGCACTGGTGGCTCAGTGGTTAAGTACTCAGCTGCTAACCAAAAGGTCAGTGGTTCAAACCCACCAGCTGCTCTGTGGGAGAAAGGTTAGGCAGTCTGCTTACATAAAGATTATAGTCTTGGAAACCCTGTAGGGCAGTTCCTCTATGTCCAATAGGTTTGCTTTGAGTCAGAATACATTCAATGGCAATGGGCTTGGTTTTTTGGGGTTTGCCAATGATTAGAATATAAGCATTAAAATGTAAGCTTCAGGAAGGCAGTGATGCCTACTATATTTCCTGATGTATTCAAGTAACACTACCTGTAACACAGTAAATGCTCAGTAAATATTTTTGAATGAATGCATTCTAAAAGCCTTAGGCAAATTTCTATTTACCTGCATCCTCAGTTTCTATTTCATGAGCAATATTTTCTAAATTCTGACAGCAAGGAAATACAGAGCTGTTTCAAAGCCTAGTTTGTGGAAAATTTCAAATA
>NW_006921687.1:5206760-5212013 GCF_000298275.1 Orycteropus afer afer
CAGAAGATTTCAAAGAACAGCTCAAGCAGACAAAGCCAATTATAATGAAATGTGCAAAGACCTAGAGTTAGAGAACCAAAAGGGAGGGACACACTTGGCATTTCTCAAGCTGAAAGAACGGAGGAAAAAAATTTAAGCCTCAAGTTGCAATATTCAAAGATTCTATGGGCAAAATACTGAATGATGCAGGAAGCATCAAAAGAAGATGGAAGAAATACAAAGAGTCACTGTACCAAAAAAGAAGTGGTTGATATTCATCCATCTCAGGAGGTGGCATATGATAAAGAACCAATGGTACTGAAGGAAGAAGTCGAAGCTGCACTGAAGGAAATGGCGAAGAACAAGGCTCCAGGAATTGACTGGATACCCATTGAGATGTTTCAACATATGAATGCTCCACTGGTGTCACTCACTCAGTTATGCCAAGAGATTTGGAAGGCAGCTACTGGCCAACTGACTAGAAGATATCCATATTTGTACCCATTCCAAAGAAAGGTGATCCCACAGAATGTGGAAATTATTGAACAATACCATTAACATCACATGCACGTAAAATCTTACTGAAGATAATTCTAAAATGGCTGCAGCAGTATATTGACAGAGAGCTTCCAGAAAAGCAAGCTGGATTCAGAAGAGGACGTGGAATGAGGGATATCATTGCTGATGTCAGATAGATCTTAGCTGAGAGAAAAGAATACCAGAAAGATGTTTTCTTATGCTTAATTGACTATGCCAAAGCATTTGATTGTGTGGATCATGACAAATTGTGGATAACATTGAGAAGAACAGGAATCTCAGAACACTTGATTGTACTTATGAGGAACCTGTACATAGATCAGGAGGCTGTCATTCGAACAGAACAAGGGGATATTGCATGGTTCAAAAATCAAGAAAAGAGTTATTCAAGGCTGTTTCCTTTCACGATACTTATTCAACTTGTATGCTGAGTAAATAATATGAGAAGCTGGGTTATATGAAGAAGAACATGGCATGAGGATTGGAGGAAGACTCATTAACAACCTGCGATACACAGATGACACAACTTCGCTTCTGAAAGTGAGGATGACTTCAAGCACTTACTGATGAAGATTAAAGGCTCCACTCTGCAGTATGGATTACACTTCTCAATATAAAGAAAAGAAAAATTCTCACAACTGGTCCAATAAATAGCTTCACAGTGGATGAAGAAAAGATTGAAGTTGTCAAGGATTTCATATTACTTGGCTCTACAATCAACACCAATGGAAGCAGCAGTCAAGACATCAGACAACATACTGCATTGGGCAAATCTACTGTGTAAAGGACCTCTTTCAAGTGATAAGGAGCAAGGATGTCTTTTGAAGACTAAGGTGCACCTGATGCAAGCTAGGGTATTTTCATTCACCTCTTATGCTTGTGAGAGCTGGACAATTAATAAGGAAGACTGAAGAAAAGTAGATGCTCTTGAGTTGTGGTGTTGGAGAAGAACGTTAAGAGCACCATGGTCTGCTAAAAGAACTAACGAATCTGTCCTGGAGGAACTGCAGCCAGAATGCTCCTTGGAAGTGAGAGTGGCCAGACTTCATCTCACCTACTTTGGTCATGTTGTCACAAGCAACCATTCCCTGGAGAAGGATATCATGCTTGGTAAAGTGGAGGGTCAATGAAGAAGGGGAAGGCCCTCAACAAGTGGATAGACACAGTGGCTGCAATGATGGGCTCAGGTATAGCAAGGATCGTGAGGCTGGCAGAGGACCAGGCAGTGTTTCATTCTGCTGTGCACAGGGTTGCTATGAGTCAGAGATGACTCGATGGCACCTAACAACAACAACAGAAAGGAGGAAAAAGAAAATAATAAACATTTCTAAAGAATGGTATTATTTGTGGTTCATTAAAAAAGTGAGAATTCTGCTACAATAAATTGAAACACATCTAGTTAGGCTTGTCACAATTCCACTTTGAATAGGAACTTAATAGATGCAGCCCTGGCATTGGTATCTGCTTTGTAGCAGATTACATACACATCACTATGATTTACATAATATCCATACACCTACAAGGAAGACCAGTTAATACTACTATTATTAAAATTTATGCCCCAGCCACCAAAGATGAGGAAATTAAGGATTTTTACCAACTTCTAAAGTCTCAAATTGACTAAACATGCAATCAAAATGTGTCGATTATCACTGGTGATTGGAATACAAAATTTAGAAACAAAGAAGAATCACCAGTAGTTGGAAAATATGGCTGTGGTGACAGAAATATCACTGGAGATTGCATGACAGAATTTTATAAGACCAACAACTTTTCCATTGCAAATACCTTTTTACAACAATATAAATGGTGGTTACACATGTGGACTTTGCCAGATGGAGTGCACAGAATCTGATCAACTACATCTGTGGAAAGAGGCGATGGAGAAGCTCTATATCTTCAGCCAAAACAAGGCCAGGAGCTGACTGTGGAACAAACCATCCATTGCTCATATGCAAGTTCAAGTTGAAGCTGAAGACAATTAAAACAAGTCCATGAGAGCCAAAATATGACCTTGAATATATCTCTCCTGAATTTAGAGACCATCTAAAGTTTGATGCATTGAACACCAATGACCAAAAACCAGATGAATTGTGGTATGACATCAGAAACATCATATATGAAGAAAGCAAATGGTAAAAAATATTGAATTGGCAAAAGTTTTGTTACATGTATTTTTACCACAAAAAATAAAAGTTTTGAAAAATAGTGTCTAATTACACTTCCTGTCTTATATAGAAGAGGGTGGGGGAGTGGACAGAGGACAGTCAGCATGTTTTGCTGTATCTTGGCACGATGGTATCATAAGTAGAGACTAGATTTCCTGTGGTAATGGGAAGGGAGCTGGAGACACCTCCGTCCACTCCCAACAATGTACTGATGGAGGTTTGCCTTTCAGCTATGCTCAACTAAAAATGTTGACCAAGATTACGAAAGCTACTGCTATTTAAAGCACACCAAATACTCTGTGCCTGTAGTCTTTACTAGAGCGGAAAGTGGGAGTAAAGGGAAACCACAATCAACTACAAGTGCTGTATCTGCTTGCCAAGGGCAGTTCTGACTGACACCAACTTGAGTTGGAGGAGGTTCACAGTCTGTTGTGTTTTCTCTGTCTTAAAATTGTTTCCAAACCACTGTAACACCAATTTCTTTTAACACTAAGGATAACCATGTGGAAGAGACTAAACCATCATGGATTTATCAAAACTTCCTGTGTAACTGCTGCACTGGTGATGAGAAATCAGTCTGGGAAGCTCACCATCCAGGTAATCAGATAAATGCAAAAATTTGAAGCCATCACATTTTATTTTTTCCAGAGCCCAAGATTATTAACAGTTTTGAACTTAGATATTAATGAGATTTCTGTTGTTGCTGGGTGCCATCGAGTTGGTTTTGACTCACAGTGACCCCAAGTGACAGAGGAGAACTGCCCCATAGGGTATTCTCGGCTGTCATCTTTATAGAAGCATATAGTCAGTTCCTTCTCCTGCAGAACAGCTGGATGGGTAGATTCAAACAGCCAACCTTTTGGTTAGCAGAGAAGCACTTAATTTATTGTGCCACCAACCTCCACAATCTCTAAGTATATTAATATGCAATTGGGCCTAATAATTGATGTTAGATTTCCCAGATATGATCATCTGTATTGAAAGGGCAACTCAGATGTAACATATACACACACACACCTATGCAGGTCATCTGTCAGCTATAAGGCTGCAGACTATGCCATCAGTATTACAAATACCAGCAGGGTCACCCACGGTGGACAGGTCTTAGCAGAGCTTACAGATGAAGATAGACTGGGAAGAAGGATGGGGCCATCCACTCCTTAAAAAGCTTGCCAGTGCAAAATTTATGAATAGCACTGAAACACTGTCTTATATATTATTAGAAAATTTTATGGAGAGCAGTGACACATTGTCCGATATAATGCCAGAAGATGAGCCCCTCAGGTAAGGCACTAAAATACAACTGGGGAAGAGCAGACTACCCAAAGTAGAGTTGACCTTAATGACATGGATGGAGTAAAGCTTTCAGGACCTTCATTTGCTGATGAGGCATGACTCAAAATGGGAAGAAACAGATGCAAACATTCATTAATAATTGGAACGTGGAATGTACAAAGTATGAATCTAGGAAAGGTCAGAATTGTCAAAAATGAAATAAATGGATAAAGATCAATATCCTAGGCATTGGTGAGCTGAAATGGACTGGTATTGGCCATTTTGAATCAGACCATTCTATGATCTACTAGGCTGGGAAGGACAAGTTGAAGATGAGTGGCACTGCATTCATTGTCAAAAAGAACATCTCAAGATCTATCCTGATGTACAATGCTGCTAGTGATCCATACGACTACACAGAAGATGAGTTAATGCTACTATTATGCAAATTTATGCACCAATCACTAAAGCCAAAGAAGAAGAAACTGAGGATGTTTACCAACTTCTGCAGTCTGAAATTGGCCAAACATGCAACGAAGATGTGCTGATAATTACTGGTGATTGGAATGCAAGAGTTGGAAACAAGAATCATCAGTTGTTGGGAAACACGGCCTTCATGATGGAAATGATGCTGGAGATCACATGATAGAATCTTGCAAGACCAATGACTTATTAAATGCAAATACTTTTTTTCAACACATAAATTGTGGCTATACACGCAGACCTCACCAGATGTTATATGTGGAAATCATATCAACGACATTTGTGGAATGAGGTTATGGAGAAGCTTAATATCACCAAAATAAGGTCAAGAGCTGATTGTGATAGAGACCATCAATTGCTCATATGCAAGTTTAAGCTGAAGTTAAGCAAAGTTAAAATAAGTCCATAAGAGCCAAAATGCAACCTTGATTATATCCCACCTGAATTTAGAACCCATCTGAAGAACAGATTTGATGTACTAAACACCAATGACTGAAGACCAGACAAGTTGTGGGATGACATCAATAACATCATGCATGAAGAAAGCAAACAGTCATTAAAAAGGCAGGAAAGGAAGAAAAGACCAAAATGGATGTCAGAAGAGACTCTGAAACTTGCTCTTGAATGTGTAGCTAAAGCAAATGAAAGAAATCCTAAAATAAAAGAACTAAACAAAAGATGTCAAAGGGAAGCTCAAAATGACAAAGTAAATTATTATAATGAAATGTGCAAAGATCTGGAAT
Source organism: Orycteropus afer afer (assembly GCF_000298275.1). Lineage (NCBI taxonomy): Eukaryota > Metazoa > Chordata > Mammalia > Tubulidentata > Orycteropodidae > Orycteropus > Orycteropus afer. Next base: position 5,211,946 of record NW_006921687.1, read on the forward strand.
TAGAAAACCAACAGTGAAGAACGTGCTCAGCATTACTCAAGCTGAAAGAACCGAAGAAAAAATTCATC
>NW_006921687.1:5212454-5227467 GCF_000298275.1 Orycteropus afer afer
CAATATCAATCTTGCTGAGGATAATTCAAAAGTGGTGGCAGCAGTATATTGACAGGGAACCTCTAAAAATGCAAGCTGGATCCTGAGAGGACATGTGCACGAACTGTTGAATGCTGATGTTAGATGGATCTTAGCTGTAAACAAAGAATACCAAAAAAAAAAAAAAAAAGGCTTTTGATTATGTGGATCATATCAAATTATGGAAAACAATGAAAAGAATGGAAGTTCCAGAGCACTTAATTATTCTGATGAGGAACATGTACATGGACCAGGAGGCTGTCATTTGAATAGAACACAGAATACTGCATGGTTTAAAATACTTTCACCATACTTATTCAATCTGTATGCTGAGCAAATAATTTGAAAAGGTGGACTATATGGGAAAGAACGTGGCATTGGGATTAGAGGAAGACCATTAATAACCTGCAATATGCAGATGACATAACCTTGCTTGCTGAAAGTGAAGATGACTTGAAGCACTTAACTGATGAAGATCAAAGACTAGTCTTCAGTACGGCTTACACCTCAACATAAAGAAAACAAACATCCTCACAAATGGACCAATAAGCAACATCATGATAAATGGGAATAAGACTGAAGTTGTCAGGGATTTCATTTTACTTAGATCCACTGGCAATACCCATGGAAGCAGCAGTCAGGAAATCAGACATTATACTACACTGGGGAAATCTGTGGCAAAAGACTTCTTTAAAGTGTTAAGAAGCAAAGATATCACTTTGAAGACTAAGGTGAACCTGACCCAAGCCATGGTATTTTCAATTGCTTTGTACGCATGTGAAAGCTGGATAATGAATGAGGAAGACCAAAGAAGAGATAATGTCTTTGAATTGTGCCGTTGGTGAAGAATACTGAAATCACGATGGACTGCCAAAAGAATAATGAAAGCACCAGGCTTCCAGAAGAATTAACAGATCTGTCCTGGCAGAAGTACAGCTGGAATGCTGTAAGGTAGAATGGAAGCTAGAATGGTCAACCTTTGTCTCACCTACTTTGATCATATTATCAGAAGGGAACTTTCCCTGGAGAAGGGTAACATGCTTGGTAAAGTAGAGGGTCACTGAAGAAGGGGAAGACCCTCAATAAGATGGACTGACACAGAAGCTGCAGTGATGGGCTCAAGCATAGCAAGGATTGTGAGGATGGTGCAGGACCGAGCAGTGTTTTGTTCTGTTGTACACAGTGTGGCTGAGTCAGTTCCAACACAATGGCACTGAATAACAACAAATGCAGCTTTCATCATCCTCAGAAGCATGGTATTTAGCTGCTTGGATGTCAACTGTACTTTATTTGCATTTTATTAAACACTAAATACATCCTTATAGCAATTTAAACATTATTCAGGTCACCCCTGTCATACAACTATCACTTGCATAGGTTCTAATCCTGTCTTTGCCAATTACTAGCTGTGTGATTGACTTACTTTCTCTGTACTTCAGTTTCCTCATTTGTAAATGAGGATTCATAAGATTCACAGTAGTACCTATCATATAAGGTTGTTCTAAGGATTAAATGAGCTAATTAATTCTAGTGCAAGTACTAAAACAATAGGTGATACATAGTAAGTGCTACGTAACTGTTTGCTACTATCATTACTTTCATAACACTCAATGCTGTATGAGGAAGGGAAGTATCAGAAGACTTAGTCTCTGCTGCCTCTCCTCTCTTAAGGCCCTTATCTCCTGCCTCCATCTATACTTCATCTATGCATTTACTCACAGTGTTGCTCATATTTGCCATCTCTACTGCCTGCATTTTGATTTACTATAACTCAGCACTTGTTCACACCTGCATAATTTTCAGATTCCCTGCATCTGCCATTTGCTTTGGTGCCTCTGCAATTCCCAATACCTATTTTGGATAAATTCTAGATAAATATTAACACTTTTGCAAATTAATACCATAATTAATTATTCACAAGTGTATAGACCTTGTACATTAAACATGAATCTCTTATTTAATAAAGATGATGACAGTATCGGTAATGACAAATGACATCTGGTATTTGACAAGAAATAGAACTGACTGCAGATAATTCTAATCCCATAACGATTTAATCATTATTCTTTAAATATTACCATTATTGTAAATGTGCATCCTGGATTATAAAAACCTTTTTTATTTTCCCTCCATCTGAGATTTCTTCATTTGACACGAATCACAATTGCTAGCTTTTAACAATGAACCATTCTGAAAAGCAAACTGATGTGCATTTGGTCACTGACATAAACTCAAATTTAATTATATAGAGCTCATCTTTATGTCTCTAAAGATACAAATGGTTCTGTATCAACTGCAAAAAGGGAAATAAAAAAGCTTCTACTTCATTTCATCCTTTGTTTTCAGTTTTCCCCCCTTTTTCTCCCTAATTAAATGTATCAAGTGATAACTCCCTAATTAAAAGTGTCAGACACTGTGCTAATTACTGGGGACAAGAAGACAAGTAAGACATAATCCTTACCCTCAAGTAATTCATGGTTTGAGGAGAAAATAGATACATATGATTCCCCAAGTATCTGAAGCCCTCACCTTCCTCCCCATCCCCTTGCTAACTGTACTTTAGGAAAAAACTGCCCCTATTGCCACACAAGATAAGAACCTGAACTAAGGCAAATGGCAGAGGGTGAAGAGAAAAAGAATAAGGGAAAGGATCAATAGGGGACTAGCTGTAAACAGAGAGGAACAGGAAGGAGTAAAGGGTGGTACTTAGGCTCCTGCTAGCATGACAGGCAAACAGTGTCTTTCATTTTAAATAAGAAAGTAACAAGAATATAGTTAAGTGTGTGAAGAGTTTCTGGAGCCTGTAAGACTGTCCCTAGGTGGTGCAAAGAATTAACATGCTCTTCTGCAAACAGAAAGGTTGGAGATTCAAGACAATCCAGAGAAGGCTTAGAGAGCTACTTCCAAAATATCAAGCATTACAAACCCCATGGAGCACAGTTATATTGTGGCACACACAGGGCTGCCATGAGTTGGAATCAACTCAATTGCAACTGTTCTGTTGTTGCTGGTGGTGATGGGGTGGTGGGACTGTCCAGATGCACAGCGTGCCCTGGTATTTATTAAACATTCCACTTGCCCTCCTTTCTCAATCTCATGGTTAAGATTCTTAAGATATATTCCTCCCGGTACTTTATTCAACACATCATCTTATTAATGTTCTAAAGGAGGGGGAAATAAAAAGCTTATATGTCCTATACAAGACCAATTGTACACAGGCTGTGACCCATTTGTTATTTTCTTTTGTTTTTGTTTTCAGTAATTATGGGTTAAGTTACTTACCCTCTTTCCTCCCAGAAGGACTGATTTCCTTAACTTTATAAATAGCAGCAACAATTACAAGTCAAGTGATTAGGTTGAGGGGGAAGCACTTTATAAGAACATAGAGAAAATATCCTGGTGTTTGACGGTTCCTTTGGAATTCCACAGAGCTGAGCCCAGGAGAAAAAGTCTCCAGAAATATTCATAGCACCCACCACAGGTCCCAGGACAACTTTCGCCAAAGTTTGTTCTATGAAACACTACTCTGGCAAGAGGATCCCCTCACAAAGAACCTCTTAAATTCCATATGAAATATTTGTGACCTGCCAAATTTTACTACTTCATCTTGGATACTCAGTTACTGTGGGCATATTAGAAACTCTGAGAAATCCTACAGGACAGAAACAGGCTCAACTTTGAACCCAGTGTTTATCCAGGAAACACTTCCATAATATATTACAAGTCAACATCCCTAAAGCTACCGTGCCTTGGAATACATTTTGAGAAAAGCTCCCCTAGGAACCCCTTCCCATGTTCTTAATAGCTATTGCCTTGGCTACTCTATTCTTTTCCACCTCCATTGCTGGCAACTCAACCTGACTTGCTAGTAAGTGTCTTGGCTGCTCTCATGATCCCATCTCTGAAATCATGAACTGAAACACCAACTTGCTCACAGGGTTTGGACCTGACTGTGTAGGCCCTAGCTTTGAGGCTACAATTTCACAATCCTCTCACCACAAAAGAACACACAGGGCCAGGGCCCAGGATGCTTGAGTTCTATACACAGAATCTAAAACTGAAATAGTTCTGAGTGGAAAAATATCAGATAAAAATCACCTGTAATTCTCCCAGTCCATTTCCTCTCCATTTTCTCTACCTTCCTCCTCTTCTCACCTGCAAAATCCTACAATCTAATAGACTTGGAGGCACACAACTTAATGAAAATGGAAAATATCCAGAGGAACTTTTTTTTTCCCTTGAAGTGGTTATAAAATTTGCATACCACACATTTTACATCTCTTTTTGGATGTAAAACTAAATCAATTGCCAAAAAGTCAACTCTGACATATGGCAATGCCACGAGAATGGTAAGATATTGAAGTAAAATAATGCAGGCAGTTTTATTTCACTGAGACAAATATCAGAAAGACATCTGAATGTAAAAGTGTATCATTATTGTTCTTGTTTGCCATCAAATTGACTCTGACTCACAGAAACCCACATCACAGAGTAGAACTGCCCCATAGGGTTTCTTAGGCTGTAATCTTTATGAAAGATCTTCAGGTTTTTTCTCCTGTAGAGTTGCTGGATGGGCTCAAATTGACAGCCTTTTGATTAGCAGCCAAAAGTTTAACATTGTGCCACCAGGGCTCCTTAAAAAACACATCAACCAGACAACAACAACAAAACCCCAAACTCAATGCTATCGAGTTGATTCTAACTCATAATGACCCCCATTGGGTTTCCAAGGTGATAAATCTTTATGAAAGTAGATTGCCCCATCTTCCTTCCACAAGTGGCTGGTGGGTTTCAACCACCAACCCTCTGGTTAGCAGTCAAATGCCTTAGGCACTGTGCCACCAGAGCTCCTTAAACACGTCACTGGCATTCAATTTTGATAAGAATCAAATACACGATTCCTCTTTTACCTGCCAGTGAGTTTAAACTCCGTTATAAACAGGTAAAACACTTTGATAAGATGCTTGATTTCCTCATGAAGAGAGATTACCAATATACCAACAAGGTATTAGAACAGATTGTGATTCTTGGAAAAAACAACTCATTTTCAAAACGGATTTTTCTCAACTGATTTGTTCTGTGGATGCAAATAAATTTATTCTATGAATAAATGCAAAGCACAGCTTCAGACAAGGACATGCTGAGACAAATAGGCTTCTCCTTCAGTAGCACTCAAATATTTATCCAGAAAGTCACTGACATATTAGCAATCACACTTCCATGTTGCTGTGAGGTGCCATTGAATTGGCTCTGATTCATAGTGACCCTATGTACAAAAGAATGAAACACTGCCCAGTCCTGTGCCAGCCTCACAATCCTTTCTGTACCTGAGCCCATTGTTGCAGCCATTGTATCAATCCATCTCATTAAGGGCTTTCCCCTTTTCCGCTGACCCTCCACTTTACCAAGCATGATATCCTTCTTCAGGGAATTTTCCCTTCTGACAACATGACCAAAGTAGGTGAGATGAAGTCTGGCCATTCTTGCTTCCAAGGAGCATTCTGCACCTCTTCCAGGAAAGATTCATTCATTCTTTGGTAAGTCTGTAGTACTTTCAGTATTCTTCACCAATACCACAACTCAAAAGCATCAACTCTTCTTTGGTCTTCCTTATTCATTGTCCATCTCTCACACTGAAAATATCATGCCTTGGGTTAGGCACACCTTAGTCTTCAAGGAGACATTTTTGCTCTTCATCACTTGAAAGAGGTCCTTTGCAGCAGATTTGCCCAATGCAATGCCTCGTCTGATGTCTTGACTGCTGCTTCTATTGATCTTAATTGTAGAACCAAGTAATATGAAGCCCTTGACAACTTCAATTTTTCCTCCATCCATCGTGAAGCTGTTTAATGGACCAGTTGTGAGAATTTTTGTTTTCTTTATATTGAAGTGTAATCCACTGCAGAATGTAGTCTTTGACTTTCATCCATAAGTGCTTCAAGTCATCCTCACTTTCAGCAAGCAAAGTGGTGTAATCTTCATATCGCAGGTTGTTAATGAGTTTTTCTCCAATCTTGATCCACGTTCTCCTTCATATAGTGCAGCTTCTCAGATTATTTTCTAAGCATACAGATTGAATAAGTATGGTGAAAGGATACAACCTTGATGCACTCCTTTCCTGATTTTAAATCATGTGTTATCCATGTGTTATCTGTTTGAATGACAGCCTCTTGGTCTATGTACAAGTTCCTCATGAGCACAGTTAAGTGTTCAGGAATTCCCATTCTTCTCAGTGTTGTCCATAATTTGTTAATGATCCATGCAATCAAATGCTATTGCATAGTCAATAAAACACAAGTAAACATCTTTCTGGTATTCTTTGCTTTGAACCAAGATGCATCTGATACCAGCAATGACATCCTTCGTTCCACGTCATCTTCTGAATCCAGCTTGTATTTCTGGAAGCCCTCTGTCAATATACTGCTGCAACTGTTGTTGAATCATCTTCAGCAAGATTTTACTTATGTGTAATATTAATGTATTGTTCATGAATGGCTGGTGGGTTCAAACCATCCACCTTTTGGTTAACGGCCAGATGCTTTAATCATTACACCTCCAGAGCTCTTAGGCTTCCATGTTGTTGTTGTTATGTGCCATCGAGTCAGACCCGACTCATAGCAACCCCTCCTTGGGTTTCCGAGGCAGTATCACTACAGAAGTAGATTGCCCAACCTTCTTTCCATAATGCTTTAAAATTTATAGTTTACAACAACATGCTTTCTAATACTACTGTTAGTAACAATAGTAGAAAAAATACCTAATATTATTCTTAACCGAGCAGGCACTGTGAAAAGCATTTTACTTGCATTATCTCACTTGATCCTCTCAAGAATACTATGGGGCATATTAAGTGACCAGGCCAGTGTTAGATGTTGTATCTATGTTGAGTTTGTAAGTGCCTTCTAGACAAGGACTCTAGCATAACATTTTTATCTCTCACTCAGCAGGTGACCATGCAGAAAGAGCAGCACAAGGCCAGTCCCCATGAGGCGGAGGTTAAAGATGTCCCAAATGTCCAAACTACCATGCCACTCCATCATTTCAGACATTAACTCCTCCTCCTCCTCCCAGTAATTTCCTGTCTTATGGTCTGTATTTTACTGTAACACCTTACAGAACTCACAGACACCCAAGGGATTGTCTCACGTAGTAGGGGTGGAGGCTGGCAGGCTGGTGAGTCCCAGGTCTGTGAGTGGGTCTGGAGGATCCTCCCAATTCTTGGGGTTTGATGGACCTCGATCAGCAGATCAGATGATGGCTGCTGTCCCAAATCCAGGGGTGAGATGAGGATGCGTCAAAACACAGAACTGGAGCAAGCGGAGGGCAAACCTTCCCAGGAGACTTGTAGGTATACCCTCAAGGGAAGCTAAGGGTGGTGATTTGAGTTATACCCTCCAGCAAGGCAGGACTCAAAATACATTCCACCTGTGTTGCTCCAACAGAAATAACCCAAGTGGATGGCTTTAACAATCAGCAGCTCAAGGCAAATCCCATCACAGAGCCGATTGCCAGTCATTATAGGCAATGACTACCACGAGCTGCCCAGCCAAGTTGATACCTGACCTTAACTACCACACTACCCCAAACAGGCATGGGTAATAGGATTTACAATACACCACAGAATGGAGGACAATGGCTAGAAGAGCCACATCAAGCAATTCACCGCACCATGTGATTACATCTCAGTCACATTAAAGCTACCATATATTTATGCAAATAATGCACATATTATGCCAGGACCGTTTTTTTACCTAATTTCATCATATCCATGTGTTATATGTGTGGCAGAGAAAATATGTTTGTTTGTCCTGATTCTGAGTCTTTAACTCAGCTGAGACTGTGTAGCAAGGAGCTTCAAATTGCCAAACAATCCAATAGCAAAAATTCAAGGTAAGAAGAATATGAGTCCTCATTTGAGGTAACTAAACAGATCAAGACAGAGTTCTAAACTTCTAGCTTGTTTTGAGTTCTGATCCTCATTTCCTCAGACTCGTGACCTCCCTCTTGCTCTGCTTCCCATTTTGGACCTAGACTTGTTTCTCAAATCTCAATAAAACCTATTATAGTCTTAGGAGCCCTGGTAGTGCAGTGAGTTAGGCACTTGGCTGCTACTGAAAGGTTGATTAAACTCAGCCAGCACTCAGTGGGATAAAGACCTGGCGATCTTACGAAAACAAAACAAAACACCTCACTGTTGAGTCAATTCGTACTCTACAAAACCTTATGGGGCAGTTTTACTTTGTCACATGGGGTAGCTATGAGTCCAAATTGACTCAATAGCACCTAATAGCAACAACATTATAGTCTTAGACATTCTCTTTGGAAGTCAATCTGAACCCTCCTGTGGATTCACTCCATTCTTCTCTAGTTCTACAACTGTGTTACATGGTGTAGCTTCTATTGGATCTGCTCCAGACGTCTTCAAGAAGAGATCAGAAAAGAGCATACTAAGCATTTTCACATGTATCATACTTCATTCTACCATCTAAAACCCAAACCCATTGCTGATGAGTGGATTCTGATTCACAGTAACCCCATCAGACAGGATAAAACTACCCCACAGGTTTCCAAATCTGAAATCTTTATGGAAGCCAGCTACTTTCTCCCATGGAGTAGTTGGTGGGTTCAAACCACTGACCTTTCAATTAACAGCCAAGTGCTTAACCAAATGTGCCACCAAGATGCCTATTCCACCCTCAATAGGTATAAAAGCAATGTCGGGCAGACTATCTCCTTGAAAAACTAAGGTTGAATAGTAATCACAAAGTCAGAAGTCAAACCAATCTTTGTTTTTTAAATTGTGGTAAATATATATCTAATAAATCATTTGCCATTTCAACATTCTCCCTGTGTGCAATTTAGTGACATTAGTTATGTTCATCACATTGTTCATTCATTATCATGATCTGTTTCCAAATTTTTTCCATCAGCCTTAACAGAAGCTCAGTGTCCCTTAAGCAATGATTCCCCCTTTTTCCCCTCCCTCCCTCCCTCCCTCTGGCCCCTGGTAAGCACCACTAAACTTTGGGCTCTGTACACGTAAATTCAAACCAAGCCTTTGATTCCAAGATCAGTGAGCTTTCTACTACAGCTGACATTCCTGTTGTCAGGTCAATTTATAGTTTACACTTGAATGAGTCCATAACTTGGAGCTGTACCACCAATACTTTTGGTGCTATTAAGACCTGTTAGTTTTTGTTCAATTTTGCCAAAGAGCTCACTTTCCACCTACAAATACTACCAAAACTCAGCAAATCTACTGCCGTCAAGTCAATTCCAACTTATAGCAACTCTACAGGACATAGCAGAAATGCTTCCAAAGCTGTAATGTTTACAGAATCAGACTGCCACATCCTTCTCCTGTAGAGTAGCTGCTGGATTTGAACCACTGAACTTTCGGTTAGCAGCTGAGTGCTTAACCACTGTGTGACGAGGGCTCCTTAAAGGGACTCAAAGGTATTACAAAACTAAGTTTTAAAAATATTTTGAAATTTTAAATAAAGTCTTAGAATCTGCTATATAAAATCATAGTAGTAATAAATGTCCTTTGAGTGAATTCAGATATCTAATTCACTTCAAGAGTTTTACCAAAACCTAGCAATTAATATATGCCACAGACTTCAAGGAGTCTGCTTATTATCTCCATAGCTAGAATAGGTGCCTACTGGAATTTCCCTACTGGAAGACTAGTTATACATGTGACTCTAAAGGTCATAGAAAAAAGGTTATAATCTGCATAGATGTATTAATTTAACAAATATGTATTTAGCAATGGAGGGGGTGCACTGTGATAGGATTTGTAAGTGACAGGCACTGGGTGGTACCAGTAAGGTCTAGAACCTGCTCTCAAGGAGCCAACTCTCTAGTAGGAACATGAAGAGCGTCTCAGTGAGGGATTTGCAAACTATAGCCTGCAGCCAAATCCAGCCCATCACCTATTTTTGTCAACAAAGTTTTATTGGAACACAGCAACACTCATTTGTTACATATATGGCCAAGGTAAGTATTCGCAACACTAACGCTAAGGCCCATAAAGCCTAGTCCTTACAATTTAGCTCTCTACAGAAAAAGGTTTCAGATCCTGACCTAAATAATCAAGACAACAATCCACAATTTTTTTTAGTCTATGATCTGTCCCCAGCTAGTGATGTGTACTTGGACAAGTAAAAGCTTCTAGGTATCAGGGAACTCCCTGGCATCATCATGACACAATTGATCAAGCACATCTGAACTTATGAAATACCCTGGCATGTATTTAGCATCAGCATTTTAAAGCTTTCCCAGTACAATGTGCAATCAAAGTTGAGCAGCATTGTTCTTAGTGTTATGATAATAGGTTTTAATCAAATTAATATTTGCAGTAAAAGCAGTATAAAATAAATTCCAGATTTTTTAGCTGCTAAACTACCTCTAAAATCATATCATAGGATAGGAACACCATGAAGAATTACCAACACATTTTCCCAGAAATGATTCAGACTCTCAGTATCATGTGATTCTTTTCAAGGCAGCAAATACTTATATGCCAAGGGTGAGGCCCTTATCACAATTAATGTTGTAGGTAAAAATTAGATTTGATTTGCAAATCTACTACTAACAAACAAACAAACAAACAAACAAAAAAAAAAACAGGGAAGTTCTGGTGGCACAATGGTTAAGTGCTCAGCTGTGAGCCAAAAGGTGAGTGGTTCAAATTCACACAATGGGCTCCATGGAAGAAAAGATATAACGATATGCTGTCATAAAGATTAGAACCTAGGAACCCATATGGGGAAATTCTACCTTGTCACATAGGGCCACTATGAGTTGGAATCAACTCGATGGCACACAACAGCAACAACTGAAAAAAACCTAGATACCCTGTCAGTTTATATAAAAAGTCACCAATAAGATTCTTCAGGATCAAAAGAGGGAAATTATTTCTGACTAATGAAGGACATGAAAAGCTGTGCTATAAAAAAGGAGACCTTTGAAGCAATAAAATTAAAATATTTTATTGACTTCATAAACTTTGAAAGAAATAACAGATGTAAGACAGGAACTTGAAGGATGAAAATGGAGTTTTTTCTAAGGGCTATAGCCAACTCATTTACTCAAATGTCTGGTTTATAAATTAACCAAAATCTTGGCTCCTCTTCTTTTTTCTACCCACACTGCCAAACTATTTTCCATTTATTCACAACAAATTATGTGCAGGTCCAGAGAGAAAAAGAAAATCAAACTGGTCAACGTTTCACAAGGCTTGTCAAGGATGCAGTTAAAACTAAAGAGAATTGTTTCAATTACAGGCAGTCCTGGGATTACAAATGAGTTCTGTTTCTAAGTCTGGCTTTAAGTCAAATTTGTATGTAAGTTGGAACAGCTAGGTACTGTTTGTAGCTAATGCAAGTTACTCAAATGTTTGTCTTCTTACTGTTGTTAGATGCCGTCGAGTCAGCTCCGACTCATAGCAATCCTATGTAAAACAGAACAAAACATTGCCCAGTCAGTAATGTGCCAAAATGTAAATAGTATATAGTGTGTAGCATAGTGCCTAAGGCACCTGACTGCTAACCACTCCTTGGAAAGAAGGTTAGGCAATCTACTTCTGTAGTGATACTGCCTCAGAAACCCAAGGAGGGGTTGCTATGAGTCGGATCCGACATGACGGCACTTAACAACAACATGCATAAAAACATTAAAGAAACACTTCCAGATATACTAAAACATCTTTAACATAATAATATAGTAACAGTAATAATGTTTTGATGTGTGTCACAAAGTAGCACCCACCGTTTGTTATTACAAACCATTGTATTTACCTCTAATTTTTAATATACTAGGCTCTGCGTGGGTTGGTTCACAAGAGAGTTAGTTTTTAACTAGGGTTGTACATCAGTAACTCAGACGTCCCTAACCTGAGAACTGCTTGTATCTTAGTTACAAGTAATCAAGAATGGACTGTTTCTTGTCATAATAGGAAAAAAATACATCCTTTTTATATGCAAAGCTTTCCAGACTGTGCTGATTTTCATAAATTTTGTGATTTCTTTTTTGGTTCATTTCTCTGAACTTTCTCTGAAACTGAATTCCAGCAGCTGTAAAATCCTTACACTATTTCTGTGAACTAACATCCGCAACCTTCAGCCTGCCTGTTCCATGTTGCCTACTTAAAATTGCTGACTCTCATGATTCAGCCCACTGTGCCCACTTTCTTGTAGTTACTGACACTGTTCGTTTACTTTGTTTTTAAAGCTAACTTTAGCTTCATGGCAGTAATGGGTAAAATGAGATTGCCAAGGAGGACAAGTTCCTTATGACCAGCCAGTCCTTCATCCTAGAAGCTACTATTTTAAATGTTTCAACACTACCACTGGAGTCCGATGGTCAGGATTAGGCAGGCAAGGTTTTTTTTTCTCCCCCTAAGAGAGAACAAGGTAGCTTAGTAAAATTAGAGGTTGAAAGGTCAAAATTTTGACATGATTATATATTTATTTTATGACCATGGGAAAGTTACTTAACTTCCTTATAAATGAGAGAAATACTTTACTGCTCTAGCCTCACTGCTTAGGCATAGGAGACAGGTAGTTAGTTGAATGTGGATGTCACAAACCTATTTGCTGACAATTTTTAAAAACACATCTGAAAATTAGAAGACTCTAAAAAAAAGGTTTGATGACATCCTCTAATCTATCGCAACTGTCTTCTTTATTTTGATACTCTCTTTTAAGACAAGCATCAATAGAAATCCCATGTTATTGAAAGTTTATAGTTAACAACTTACAAAGTTACATACTAAATGGCTAAATTGGCAAAAAAAAAAAAAAAAAAAAAAAGAAGAAGTAGTTAAGTATTTTCTGTCCTCACTCTCTGCTGTGGAATCAGACCAGCAGCAGGCCTCACATTTTTTTTCCCCTTGGCCAGCAGCATAATAGCATTGTGTGTTAAGCTTCGAACAGTGCAGGGGATTGTTTCAATAAAGCGAAATTTAAAAAGCAAATGCTTAACTTGCTTATCTATTACTTCCGATATTTTTTCTGGCTAAGGGAGGAAGTTAGGAAGAAAAAATGAGGCAATTCAACAATGATAACTACTTTTCTGATTCTGAATTGTAAAAGCGCATTACTGAGTCATGTTTGGCTATGCCTAATAAGATTATTCCCAGGAAGAAAAAGTTTAATTATTTTACTCATTCAATATGAAACCAATCTTACTATTTACCTGTTTAAAATTATTTCACGGGACCACAAGCCTTGTAGGAAAAAGAAAACAACTCTAGTTTGCCTATGGGACCATTCACCATTAGAATCAGCGTACCAATCAAAGCTTCACCTCTATCTACCCACAGCTATGAGTCCCAAATGCTCTAGCCACATTCCTATGTTCCTATTACACCTCTGTTTTTGTTTTTGTTTTTTTTACTTATGCTATCCCTTAATTGATAGTCTTTTCATTCATTAATACCTACTTCAAATGTTACTTTTTCTATGCAATTTCCTTGAATCTACTAGTTAGTTGCTCTCACTTATCCTATTCTCCAAACATGTATTTTGTACCTCTGCTATGACATTTGTCATGCAGAGTTACTGTTTTAAAGGTGTCTGATGGGGGAAACTTGAACTTTTTGAGGGCAATGCACTATATTAAAAACTTTCAATTTACTCTACTGAATACAGTTATAGCCCTATAGGCACAATATTGAAGCCTTGTGCAGCTAATAGAAAGGTTGGTGGTTCGAACCCACACAGTGGACTCCACAGAAGAAAAGACTTGGTAATCTGCTCCTGTAAAGAAAACCGTATGGGGCAGTTATATTCTGTCATGTGAGGTCATTATAAGTTAGAATCTACTGGACAGCACCTAACAAGAAGCATGTGGTTACCATTGTCCTCTACGTACAAAGGTGCTCTGGTGGTGCAGCAGCTAAGGCATTTGACTGCTAATGAAAAGAATGTCAGTTCCAACCCACCAGCCACTCTGCAGGAAAAAGATGAGGCAGTCTGCTTCCATAAGGATTTGGAAACCCTAAGGGCAGTTTTACTCTGCCTATAGGGTTGATATGAGTTGGAATTACCTCAATGGCAATGGATATGTTTTATATCTAATAAGCTGTCAAGGAGCTCTGGTGGCATAGTGCCTAAGGCATTTGACTGCTAACCAGGAGGCTGACAATTCAAACCCACCAGCCACTCCTCAGAAGGAAGATGGGGCAATCTACTTCCATAGGATACTGCCTCAGAAACCCAAGCAAGGGTCACTATGAGTCAGATCTGACTCCATGGCAGCACATTAATAAGCTGTCAATTTTAGACTAACATGGTAACCAAAATATCTTCATTGCTCAATACTTTTACTTACTAAGTTGCTATTTCATACTGCAAATAAGCAACTCTTATTTATTTAATAATAAATCAAGGAGAAAAAATTATTTGGTAATGTTAAAGAAGAAACACTGATGACATGCCATCAGTACTGAACTCTATCAGTTTACTAATTATTAGGGGGCTTACATTTACACCAATAAAATCACCAAAAAAGTACTTTTCAAACATTATATATAGCATATATATAATGTTTGAAAAAGGAGCTCTGGTAGCATAGTGCCTAAGGCACTTGACTGCTAACCAGAAGGCTGGTGGTTCAAACCCACCAGCCACTCCTGGGAAGGAAGACTGGGCAATCTACTTCTGAAGTGATACTGCCTTGGCAACCCAAGGAGGGGTCACTATGAGTCGGGGCCGACTTGATGGCACATAACAACAACAACGTTTGAAAAGTACTTTTTCTGGTGATTTTATTGGTGTAAATGTAAGCCCCCTAATAATTATTAAACTGGTAGAGTATACATATATACTCTATAGAGTATAGAGTATATATGTGTGTGTGTGTGTGCGCATATGTGTATGTATGTGTGTGTGTATGTATGTGTGTATGTATATATATATATGTATATATACATATATATATATGTATATATATGTGTGTATATATGTATGTGTGTGTGTGTGTGTGTGTA
>NW_006921687.1:5227952-5228601 GCF_000298275.1 Orycteropus afer afer
GGGAAGAGAGCAGTTACATTGTGGGGAATTGCAGTCAATGTCATGAGACAAAAAGTGTATGAACTGCTATATGGAAAATGAATTTGCTCTATAAACTTTTACCCAAATCACAATGATAATTAAAAATAAAATTAAAATAATCAGAATATAGCTATGTATCCAGCAAAGGAAAAAAAGAAAAAAAAAAAGATTCCAAATTTCTAAGAAGTCATGTGATGTAACAGTGGGTCATTTATTACTCATACCACTTTATCATATAGCAAATAACAATTCATGAATGTTAACTACTAACCAGAGATTTTAAAATGCAGATCAGTTTCCAATTATCTTGATGAATTTTGAAAGAAACTGCATGAAGCACAAACACACAAAAAATCCTCACAGGTTAACTCACACATTGGTTTTCTACCTTTTTGAATGAAAATCTGCAAGAACTATAAAAGGAAACATTCCTGGATTATTACATTTTCTATCTTCTTTTCTTACCTATTTCTAACTCTATAGGAGTGTTTCAAAGAGTGAATTGCCTAAATGCCAGAGGAGAAAAACAAACTTTTGTAATATTAAAAACAGGGATACCTTAAGTGTGAACTTCTGCATAATTTTTAAATGCACTAGAAAACAACAACAAAAAAATGCACATGGAAGA
>NW_006921687.1:5232396-5242190 GCF_000298275.1 Orycteropus afer afer
CTGTATGGAAAGTGAATTTTCTCTGTAAATCTTCACCCAAATAAAAATAAATTAATTAATTTTAAAAAAATGCGCATGACTTGCTTTATTGCAATATTTGCTTTATTGCAGTAGTTTGAAACCAAACTCACAGTATCTCCAAAGTATGCCCATAACATACCCAATGGTAAAAAATGCTATGAGGTACAATAAAGCTGGGTAAAGGGGATAGAGAGTGATGTAAAGGAGCTGCTATTATTTATAAGGAAGTCAAGAAAGCACTCACTGATGACAGTAATTAGGCATACAAATATTTGGATTTGCAAATATCTGCATTCCAGGAAGAGGGTGAAACTGCAGAAGCACAAGGTAGGAACATATATGACATGTTCAAAGAGAAATGAAAATAACATGGCTATAGCCAAAAAAAAAAAAAAAAAAAACCTCACTGCTGTAGAGTCCGATCTGACTCATAGAAACCCCCTTCTTGGGTTTCCGAGTCAGTATTACTATGGAAGTAGATTGCCCAATCTTCCTTCTAAGGAATGGCTGGTGGGTTTGAACCACCAGCCTTCTGGTTAACAGTCAAATGCCTTAGGCACTACGCCACCAGAGCTCTTAACATGGCTATAGCAGGGGGCATATTTGGAGTTTTGCTTGTATAATTAATAGGGTACGAGTTGGGGCTAGATCAAGTGAAGAACCTTGCACTACACTCAGAGTCCACAAGCTTTTACTTTGAGAGATGAAAGTAAAGTAAGGGAAGAGAAGAGACAATTACCTGTTTTAAAAGGATCATTCAAGTTGCTAGGTTGGGAGAGACTTCAAGTGGTCCCAATTATACACCTCAACTGCTTTTTGTTTCGTTTTTCTTTTTTAGGATAGATGGTAGGCCGTTGGAATAACCCAGGGGAAAGTTGACTGTGGCTTGAACCAGGGTAATAGCAGTGGAGGTGATGAGGCATGGTCAGAACTTGATATATTTTTATGCAGAATTTCTTGACAGATTGGATGTGTGTAAGAGAAAAAGGATTCAAGGAAGACTAAGGTTTTTGGCCTGAGGATAAGAAAGAATAGTTGCTACATGCAGACACAGAGAAGATTGTGCCATACCAAGACTGTTTTTTATTTGAATTCTTTTAAAAAAATTTGTCGGTATTCATTCTCTAATGGGAAAAAGCCTTGTTTTTCCCAAGCTAGGTTTTAATAACCACTATGTAGAATGACTAAGTAGTATAGCTATTTTCTTTCTGCTTCCTTCAGCCAACCAACAATGCTGAGTAAATTAACAGGAGAGAAAACAAAACAAAAATAAATAAATAAGAAAAAACTTGATCTTGTCAAGGCTTAATAAATATTGCAGTGGGGGTGGGGAATATGTCAGTGGACACACTTAAACCAGGACGAAGATATTTAAAATATTTTTCAGACCAGTAAAAATTTGCTCCTTATTTTCAGAAAAGAAGGGCAGAGAGAGTACGGACAATTATTAGAGGGCAGATCAGAAAGAAGGTTGGGATGGACAGGTCTATAAGCGCTTATGAAAAAGCCTTTTCATGTTTTGAATGAGTATTAGGTTCCAAAGATGACCTTGTTTTGCAAAACTCCAGTCTTTACAGGAGAGTCCAGCCACACTCCAACTTCAGCATTGGTGTCCCCACCCATACTGCCCATCGGGTGCCCACTGGTCTCAGAATGTGTGGCATGACAGTCTTCCCTTCCTCACCAAGTCTTCCCCACCACTGCAGAGTGGGAGAGGGGTTTGGGGGATGGTGGTGATAGGGGCCCACCATCACCTGGCCATGCTCCAGGCCTCTGAGGAAACCCTGGGCCTTGCCTCTCTCCACCTTCCTGCTCTGCTAGCCTGGGAATGGAGCCTCAGTGACAGAAAGCTCCCCAGCATGCAGGCAGGTAAGGACTGGCCACTTGGGCCAAGTAAAGGCTATGGAGGTAGCCAAGAGGCCTTTTCGGAAGAAGAGACTTTTGAATCCCCTGCCCAGCTCTTGCACCCCAGCTCCATCTGCCTCCTGACGGCTAGGCCATGCCACCTCATTTACAATCCAACTGCAGGCCATTCTATGTACCTCACAACCCAAGTAATATAAACCAACCAGCACCTGCATAGCTTCCTTCTTTCTCACAAACCTCGACCTGTTCCTCCTTCCCCTCTCCCCTGGGTTCCTACTTTATGCACAAACTAGTCAAATAGTCGGGTTTTTTTCTTTTGTTGAAAATGGGAAATGTCAGGTAACAAGATAGTCGGCAAGTGAGGAGTGAGTGTACCACTGCTCCAGAGAATTACAAAATACTTCCTATTGAGTCATTCATTCTCTCTTTTTCATATTTCGATTTTTTGTGAGAATACTGATCCTCCTTTCCAGTTACCCCCTTAATTGCTTGATGATGGAATGAGAAGGTACAGGAGCTACTTCAGGAAAAACGAACTCTCACTGATGATTAAAATACTTCCCTTTTGTCACATCACATTTTTTAAAATTCCATATTCAGAGTAAGATGCTAACCCATGAAGAGATTGCTTGAATCCTGAAATTTGTGCAAGGCTTGTGGAAACCCTACACAAGAATCCAGGGTACTGCCTAGGTGATAGAGGGGCAAGGGCAGGAATGTCCCAGGCTTTTTGTGGCACAGAGCCAGCTAGGGCTGTGCAGCTGCAGCAGGAGGCCAGCGCTTGCCTCAGCCTCCCTGGTGCAGCACTATGACCAACCCCACCCCTCTTGGCCCTCATAGTCAGTGCATGCCCCCGAGGCTGACAAAGGGAAAGGGTGACACCACAATGAAGGGAATCTTAGTGACAATGAGGACATCCAGTTCAAAGGCTCAGTTCATCTTATTTAGCAGTAAACACTCTTTAGGGAGAGTTTATGTCCCTGCAGAAACAATGCAAAAAATAGCTATTCAAAATGAAACCATTTCAGTTTTTAAAAATATTTTTAGCAAAAATTTCCTATCCATGTTTACATTTCTATCACACAGAATTTTGTTCCTACTTGAAAAAGCCAACCTCCTATTAAGAGGTTCTTTAGAATATTCCAGAAAACCATATTGGCTTATTATTAATAATTTTTAAAAACAAACTCATGCTTGTCTCTACAATTTTATCTTTTAAGGAAAAACAACTAATATCCACTCCCTTGGACTTCTTAGCCAAAACAAAATGGGACAGTAAAGGTTTTTTTTTTTGCTGTTTTTGGAGCACAAAACAGCGCTCCATGCAGTAGCACTAGAAAAGGAATAGTGGTAAACATGGAATTTCTTAGCTTTGTTCTTTTTCTGCATTCCTCCCTTCAGTGACTGAATTTTCGAACTTTACTAATGTTAGTGAGAATGAGTCAGAGGAATAGAACTACTAAACAAATTATAATTCAGCTAACCTAGACGAAGCCTCCTGGAGGAGCCCAAAACCGTGCACAGTACATATCTTAATGTTAAAGTTGAAAAACTATGTGGCCCTTCTTAACTTGAAAACAAAATCAAACTCTACCATTTATGCTCTCATTTAGCAAACTGTATTATAAATTGACCCCATGCACTTAAAAAGAAAAACATGAAAGCAATACTAGAAAATGAAACCACTTACCTTCATCAGTGGACATGATTTCACATATACTGATACTTAGTCTAATCTGGCTTGATAAGGAAATACTAGGTTTTACTCTTTTTAAGTTCATGTGATAAAATCTCACTCCTTGCTGTGAAGGATCTGGTAGACTGGAGATCACAAAGGATCACCCAGAAGCTCTGACCGGTGCAATGTCACTTCAGTGCAATCTCAGACCTTACTGTTCAAAGACAACCTCCTGCATAATATGCCTATGCCACACCTCCCCAGAGGAAGAGCTGCTGCCGTTTTTTTTTTTTTTTTTCCATGAGGCTGTGTGTATGTGGAGGATGGAGAGACTTCTATTTATTACAGTAAAATAAACAACAATGGAGACTCATGGAACCTTTAACTGCGCTAGAAATACATTTGGGAATAGGATGGTTTATAAATTGACTAATGCCTAAAGTATTAGTAATGCTCTAAAAAAGTGAACATGAAAACAGTTTGTTTCCATTTTAACTGGTTTCAGGCACTGGACCAAAGAGGTTACAGATTCTGATTCACAGGCTTAAGATGCTAAAATCTCATTTTTAATTATCTTAGAAAGGCTATTTACCAGTTATGAATTTCCTTTTAAACAAAGTTCATTGATTTTGGTACACATAAACTGTCTAAGAAAACCAAGTTTTACAAGTTATTTCAGAACAGTGTTTAACTCACAAAATATTTGCTATTTGTTTTTACCTTTAAAGCTTTATATAATAAATACTTTTAAATTTTCTCATGTTGTTTTTGTTATTTGCCGTCGAGTCGGACCTGACTTATAGCGACCCCTCCTTGGGTTTCCGAGGTGGTATCACTATGGAAGTAGATTGCCCAACCTTCCTTCCAATGAGTGGCTGGTGGGTTTGAACTGCCAGTCTTCTGGTTAGCAGTCAAACGCCTTAGGCACTATGCTACCAGAGATTAAAAAATAACAGAATTCAAATATTTATAAAACCACAATGAGGTAATAGGCTACAGTCAGCTCCCTCACAGGTGAATATTACCACTCCCATCCTCTCCCTCTGTGTAGATAAAGTGGTTCTCAAACTCTGGGGCATCAGAATCACCCGGAGGGCTTATTAAAACACAGACTGCTGGGTCCTACCTCCAGAATTAAGGTGCTCTCCTAGTGTAGTGGTTAAAGCATTCAGCTGCTAATCAAAAGGTGGGTGGTTTGAACCATCTGCTGCTCTGCCGTAGAAAGATGCAGCAGTCTGCTTCTATAAAGATTTACAGCCTTAGAAATCCTATGGGCACTTCTACTTTGCCAGATAGGCTCATTATGAGTTGGAATCAACTCAATAGCAATGGGTATCTCCAGAATTGATTCAGTTGTTCTGTGGTGAGGTCCCCAGAATCTGCGTTTTTAACAAGCTGCTAAGTGATGCTCAAGGAGCTCTGGTGGAGTAGTAGGTAAGATGTTTGGCTGCTAACTAGAAGGTCAGTGGTTTAAACCCACCCTGCTCACAGGAGGAAGATAAGCTCATTTACTTCTGTAAAGATTTATAGCCTTGGAAACCCAATGAGGGTTGCTATGGCGTACTACTTAGCAATATAAATGAATGAACTAAGGACACATGTACATGCATTAGAAAGAAGCCAAACTTGAAAGCTTACCTATGTGTGATTACATATGGCAATCTGGAAAAGGCAAACTCATACGGACAGAAAATCCATCTGAGGTTGCCGAGGATTGTTGTGGGGACTAATTACAAAAGGGCAAGGCAGAATTATGCAGTGCTTTCAACCTGGTCATTCTGGTTCAACCCCTTGCTGAACTGACCTGATGGCAGTAGGTTTGGTTGACACTACTGTTGGTATGGGACACAATTTGAGAACCACAGGGTCAGAGCTGAGTCTTGACTTACTGATGGCTGAAAGGGCTGACTCTGTGGCCCATCTGCTATGAATTACCATAGGCATAGTAGTTAAAGCATTCAGCTTGCTAACCAAAAGATTGGCAGTTCAAACCCATCAGCTGTTCTGCCAAAGAAAGATGAGGCAGTCTCTGCTTCTGTATTCATTTACAGCAGTTCTACCCTGACTTACAGGCTCACTATGAGTCAGAATCAATTCTCATGACAGGCGGTTTGGTTTTAAAGTCATAGCAGCAACACAATGCTCAAGTTGAAATAGGAGAGTTTGTTCTTTCACATCAACACACACATACACTCACATAAGACTCTAATAATTTCTACCAGTTCACCAGGAAACTGGAAATTACCAACTTGATAGTTTTCAATAAAATAAACTTGTTTGCATATAATTCAGGGATAAGTTTCATAATTCATCTAAAAATGAACTGAGAATTAGAACACAGAGAAAAGTAAAAGAGAGAGAAGAAACCTGAATTATCTTTAATTTTCTCCCCAACTCCACCCATGTGTTTAAATTTCACTGTGACAGGAAAATGGCTCAGATTAAATTCCAAGACCACTCAGCCTTGGCACATACTGGTAATCTAAAAAGCAGAATGTTTCCCCATCACAAAAACGTCTGAACTTCTGTGCTTCCTAACTTTTTGATGACAATATTTGAATTAAAAACTCAGGTTTTGTTTTCAAACAAATACCTTTTATGTCTCTTAATAGCTAACATTTATTTTGTGCCAGGTGCTATGTAAGCATTTTCCATGTAGTATTTCATTGAATCCTCACAACTATTCTATCAGATAATTTGTATCCATTTCACAGAGTAGAAACTAGGGTTAAGATGTGAAAAATCTTGGCCAGTCAACACTAACTAGCAAAAAGTCAACCTTTAAGAAACTGAACTCACCTTTTCACAAGGGAGGTAAAAAAGGAATTAACTTTTCAATCTTCAAAGTCAGAACATCAAAACATGGTTTGCAGCTAGGAAGTGGTCACTAAAATAAAATAATTTATTCTCAATTGTCCACGAGTGGATAATCTACAATTATATGCAGCCTCTACCACAAGGCTAAAAGCAAATTCTAAGCTACCAGCAGCAGCCATGGCAGTAAGCATGCATTTGCTATATAATCCAGCAATCTCATCCGTAGGTACTTATCCAAGTGAAATGAATATACTCATGTAAAGACCTATATGGGAGTGCTTACTGAGGTTTCATTCATAATCACCCAAAATGGGAAACAACCCAATTTTCCATTAACTAAGGAGCTCTGGTAGCATAGTGGCTAAGGCACTTGACTGCTAACCAGAAGGCTGGCGGTTCAAACCCACCAGCCACTCCTCGGAAGGAAGGTTGGGCAATCCTACTTCCGTAGTGATACTGCCTCGGAAACCCAAGGAGGGGTCCCTATGAGTCGGGTCCAACTCAATGACAAACAACAACAACAAGGAGCTCTGTGGCATAGTGTCTAAGGCAGGTTGACTGCTAACCAGAGGGTTGGCTATTTAAACCCATCAGCCACTCTGCAGAAGGAAGATAAGGGATTCTACTTCCGTAAAGGGAGCTCTGGTAGCGTAGTGCCTAAGGCACTTGACTGCTAACCAGAAGGCTGGCGGTTCAAACCCACCAGCCACCCCTCGGAAGGAAGGTTGGGCAATCTACTTCCATAGTGATAACCTGGGAGACCCAAGGAGGGGTTGCTATGAGTTGGGTATGACACAATGGCACATAACAACACTTCCCTAAAGATTTACCACTTTGGATACCCAGTGGAGGTTACTATGAATTGGTAAAAAAATAAACTATAGTATGTCCATAAAATGGCATACTACTTAGCAATATAATGAATGAACCAAGGATACTACATGTACGTGCCTTAGAAAGGACCCAAACTTGAAAGCTTACCTATATGTGATCACATATGGCAATCTGGAAAAGGCAAACTCATAGGGATAGAAAACCCATCTGAGGTTGCCAAGGATTGTTGTTGTGGGGACTAATTACAAAAGGGCAAGGCAGAATTATACAGTGCTTTCAACCTGTTCATTCTGGTTCAACTCTTGCTGAGGATTTGCATTTCCACCCCAGATACACTGAGTCATAATTTAAATTTTAACAAGATCCCCAAGTGATTCTTACATACACATTTAGATTAGTTATTTATGTATACATAGAATCTGTTTGGGCCTCTTGGTTTTTTGTTTTTTTTTTTGAAGAAAAAAATTATTTTTTTGCCCTTTAATGTTTTTGAAATGGTAATTTACATATAGAATTCACCCTCTTTTGTGTACAATTCTGTAAGTTTTGGCAGATTCATACAATTATGTTATCACCATAAAGAAAGATGTAAAACAATTTTATCACCTTCCATAGTTACAGGACTTCAAACAAGTTGGATTCCTGATGATAATTTGCATTTCCACCCCAGATACACTGAATCAGAATTTACATTTTATAAAGATCCCCAAGTGATTCTTATACACACATTTAGATTAGTTTGTCTTTGTGTAAACTCAAAAATAATTAATTTTTAAGGTGGGGACCAGGTTTGCTGGTCCAATAGAACCTGGTGTAACCACTGAGACTATGGCCCCTAGTTGCCCTTCAGGTTTGGAATTGAACCCACAACTGTGGTTTCCAGCCAAACAAAGTACAGGCATGTGAGTTAAACATTTACCTCAAGTAGACACACGCCCTGGAGAGAACAATCATGGGAGAAGGAAGGGCTGCTTATGCACAGGGAGACAGCTCAGGGTGCAGAAGAGTATGAAGGGATGGACACTGGGAGGAGGTAACTATGGGGAGGAAGTAGGAGGGGAGCTGCTGCATTGTAAATTTTGGTCAATGACATGAGACAAAGTATATGTGAACTGCTGTATGAAAAGTGAATTTACTTTGTAAATCTTCACCCAAATCCTAATAAAAAAAATAAAAAAATAAAAAAAATAATTAATTTTTGGTGCATTCATTGCCACTTGTCATCTTTAGTAGTAGAAATAGTCTCTGGTTAATTGTATATCTCTTTTCTGTGATTTTAAAAAGTCATGGCATATTCAAAATATGTCAGTAAACTAGCTTCCCAAACAAAATAACTTTTGTGAACTTTGAA
Source organism: Orycteropus afer afer (assembly GCF_000298275.1). Classification (NCBI taxonomy): domain Eukaryota; kingdom Metazoa; phylum Chordata; class Mammalia; order Tubulidentata; family Orycteropodidae; genus Orycteropus; species Orycteropus afer. The sequence continues at coordinate 5,240,964 of NW_006921687.1, forward strand.
GTTTATAATGTTGTTGTTATTATGTGCCCTGGAGTTGGACCCGACTCATAACGACCCCGACCCCTCCTTGGGTTTCCAAGGCAGTTATCACTATGGAAGTAAATTGCCCAACCTGCCTTCCAAGGAGTGGCTGGTGGATTTGAACCGTCAGCCTTCTGGTTAGCAATCAAGTAAAGGACTTTTCAAATTAAAATGTTTAGACAACTTAGTTAATTTATTCAGATTATTTGTCAGAGATACCAGCCCCGAAAAATACCAAAAATCCATGCTAAAAACTTCACAGCTGCTCACCAAATACCCTGAGCATAAAATACTTAGGTTAGTCCTCCCCTCCTCTTTGTACAGATATTTCTGTCCAAATTCTGTTGAATAAGGAGCCTTATACGGTTCTGCCAAACATTCTCATGGTATTTCATAACCGTTTGTTTTTTCATTATATTGAATTTAGTTTTCTTTTTATGAAAGGCTATTTATATTACTTCAAATAGCTTACCAAGAGACATTTATGATGGAAGTGATCTGAAATGGAAATTTTAGCATGTAACCTGTGCTTCCTGAACTAAAAACATATTAAACCATAATGTTTAAAGGGGAGAAGTTAAGTAGCATAGCTCTGCATTTTTATTTAAAGTTAACTGGCACAGTATCTGTAATGTAATTGAAAACTTCCATGCATTTTGGCAAGTTGGCTGTAACAGATTCTTACTTACTAATGAACACATTTTGGCAATAACATACTAGGACAATTAAACCAGATTAATTATTGGAAGGAAGATGGGGCAATCTACTTCCGTAGTAATACTGCCTCGGAAACCCAAGGAGGGGTCGCTATGAGTCGGGTCCGACTCTACGGCACATAACAACAACAACAACAACGTTAGTATTTAATTTTGTTCAGATATAACATAGACTAGAACATTATAAAAACTTCTGACATTCAATTATTTACTAAGGAGTAAAATCCTCAGACTGATTCTCCAGTGTTATTTAACTGGAGGGCAATGTCTATTTTCATATAATCAATCTAATTTGAATCCTAACCTGGTTTGCACTTTTCAGTATTTTAAAAACAGTCAAGAATATTTGGTATTGAACAATCATGGGAGAAAGAAGGGCTGCTTATGCACAGGGAGACAGCTCAGGGAGCAGGAGTGCATGGAGGGATGGACACAGGGAAGAGGTAACTATGGGGAGGAAGTGAGAGGGGAGCTGTTGCATTGCGGTAAA
>NW_006921687.1:5242290-5246099 GCF_000298275.1 Orycteropus afer afer
GTAACTATGGGGAGGAAGTGAGAGGGGAGCTGTTGCATTGCGGTAAACTGTGGTCAATGTCATGAGACAAAGTATATGTGAACCGCTGTATGGAAAGTCAATTTGTTCTGTAAACCTTCACCCAAATCACAATTAAAAAAATATATGTATATATTTGGTATTAAAATGATACCCTCAATGGCTTAAAAATAACAACACATTTTAATAAGAAAAAATTGATGCACGATTTCCATTTTCCATGTCTGTGAGCCTTAATAAAGTGAGCTCTGGAAATTCTTGAATACATGCCAGGTAAATCCTGTTGCTTGAATACTTTTGTATCAAACTGTTTTCTCCCAGAACTTCAAAGCAAAACTATTATCCTTGAACCTCTATTCATTCTTTAAAAATAGTAATAATGCTTTCTATTACTTCTTAAGTAATGTATTCTGTTAAAGTCCTGATCACACAGTACTGTTAAGGTAGGAAGGACCCCCTGAACCAGGGTTTCTGGATGGGTGATAACACAATTCCAGATTGAATACTCCCCATTCTGGGTTCTAACTCAACTCCCTTGCTTTTCTACTTTGGAAGACCAGGAAAAGTACACACCTTTACAATACAATGTGGACATGATATTTTGTACATTGTAAATTATATTGTTCAGGAGGAGAGCCATATCTGAAATGTCATTTGATTTTAGTAATTCTCTTGCAGTGAAATATGTAAGTACCTAAGGCACTTGACTGCTAACCAGAAGACTGGCGGTTCAAACCCACCAGCCACTCCTCGGAAGGAAGGTTGGGCAATCTACTTCTGTAGTGACACTGCCTCGGAAACCCAAGGAGGGGTCGCTATGAATCAGGTCTGATTCGATGGCAAATGACAACAACAACAACAGAGAATAAAAACACTGTCCCCTAAGATAAATCATGGAATTGATCTCTACACCCCAATTCACAGCCTGGTTGATTTTATCTGTAAAGATTTCCTCCACCACGCTACCCATTTCATATGCTCACACACACACATTCACAGCTCAACTGTAAACAGACTTTCAATTGGCAATATTTCTTCGCTTTCAGCATTTCCCTACCACATAGTTCATTTAACTACATTTAGATTATAAAAAAAAAAAAAACACCTACATTAAGGTAATCATGAAGGAACCAATGAAAGTCCTTCCAAGAAAGCCCATGTTAAGGGTTTTCTCCTGTTACAGTAGCCTGAAAAGATGCTAGCAGGTCCTTGGAGGAAATAACCACTCTGGATGTGAAAGCGGAGGCGGGGCTGCAAAGCTAGTTCATTGTTGCAACCTACTCTTTGTCAGGATCCCATGGTATGGGTTCCCTGCCAGGAAGCACTGCACAAATCATACTCAACATCTGCAGGACTACTATTTCAACATACTCAGACTTGAGAGTTTGCCAGCTATTGAAGTTTCCTGAGAAGGTACTGAAGAAACTTTTTTTTTCCATCTGCAAAGTTGATATGTATAGTTTATTTTTAAAAAAGCAAACTTAATACTAAAGGTGTAAGTAAACCAAAGAATACCTCTACTCTTACCACTTCTCCAGGAATAAATAATCACCCTACATTATCTCCCAGGAATAAATATTATTTAATCTTTAAAGTGTTAAAAAGCAAAGATGTCACTTTGAGGCTGAAGGTGTGCCTAACTCAAACCATGGTCTTTTCAACTGCCTCATATGCATGTGAAAGCCGGAGAGTGAAAAAGAAAGACTGAAAAATTGATTCATTTGAACTGTGGTGCAGGTGAAGAATACTGAATATTCCAAGGAGTGCCAGAAGAACAAACAAATTTATTTTGGAGGAAGTACAGCCAGAATGGTCCTTAGAGGTGAGGATGGCAAGACTGTCTCACCACTTTGGACTTGTTATCAGGAGGGAGCAATCCCTAGAGAAGGACAACATGCTTGTAAAAGTGGATGGTCAGCAAGAAAAAACCCCAGGAAGACCCTCAGTAAGATGGATTGACACAGGGGCTGCAACGGTGGGCTCAAACACAGCAATGATTGCGAAGATGGCACAGGACCAGGCAACATTCCATTCTGTTGTTATACATAAGGTCACTATGAGTCACAGCCAACTTGAGGGCATCTAACAACAGAAGCAGTGTTTGGTACATACGCCATTCCAGATATTCTGAAGTGCACAATTCTTTCAAATTCTCACACACATTTGTTTTTAAAATAATCCCAGATACTTTGTTATCTAAATTTAAAGCAGAAACAAAATTATTTGATAAATATGGTATAATATGACTATTATTATTTTATATTATTAGTAAATATTATAGTTATATAGAAGGAGCTTTGGAGGCATAATGCCTAAGGCATTTGACTGCTAACCAGAAGGCAGTTCAAACCCACCAGCCACTCTGCAGAAGGAAGACTGGGCATTCCACTTCTGTAAAGATTTACCACCTCGGAAAACCAAAGACAGTCGCTATGAGTCGAAATCGAGTCAATGGCAATGAGTTTGGTTTTTTTTTTTGGTTGGTACATAGGAGCTCTGGTAGCAAAGGGCCTAAGGCACTTCACTGCTAACCAGAAGGCTGGTGGTTCAAACCCACCAGCCACTCCTCTGAAAGAAAATGGGGCAATCTACTTCTGTACTGAACCACCTTGGAAACCCAAGGAGAGGTCGCTATGAGTCGAGTCCAACTCCATGGCACACAACAACAACAACAACGTTTTATATAAATTACATATTATAGTTATTTATCATAACTTCTTTAGATTCCACTGAATCAATGCTAAGTTACTACATGGGAAGACCTTTTTATTTCTTGTATGTAAATCTCACTCATTTCAACAAGTAGTTAATTCTGAGATTTCAAATTCTACAGTTCTCATTTTACCATCAACTATATTTCCATCTTTCCTACTCTAAACCCTTTAATGAACCTAGTCTTAGCTCTCATCGCAGCCTCATTAAAGAACATATGCAAAGCACTTAATATCATGTTGGGCACACAGTAAATGTTCTCTTCTCTTCTCTGCTCAACCCCTCCCTATCAGTCCTTCTGCCTCATCCACCTCCCAACAGCATCACAGTACACACAATAGTTTTCTCTGTTGTTGTTATGTGCCATCGAGTCAGACCTGTCTCATAGCAACCCCTCCTTGGGTTTCCAAGGCAGTATCACAAAGCAGATTGCCCCACCTTCCTTCCGAGGAGTGGCTGGTGGGTTTGAACTGCCAGCCTTCTGGTTAGCAGTCAAGTGCTCTAGGTACTATAGATTCCCTTACCTCCATCTCTTCCCTCCACATCTACTATGACACAGGATCCTGGTTCTGAGGTTGCCTTGACTTTCTATTTTAAAAAAAATGACTGCAACTAAAACATTTTCCTTCATAAATTTATATTACCTACCCTCTGCCAGCCTCCCCCTGCTGGTCCCCAGTGTGTTTGTTCATACTGAACCCACTATCATAAACTCTCCACTGCATATTCTTTTCATTTGCCTTCTTTTCTTTCTCCAGTACCCACTCTGGATAACTGATCCATTTGAGGACTACAGCTACTCCACAATGCAGAAACTCCAAAATGTCTATGTCAAGTAATAAACTCCATTTCCAGTCTAATTTTCTAATCCCCAAATATCTGGAAAACACTTCCTTCACTGAAGAAACTCCACAAAACCAAACTCACTGCCATCGAGTCTTTTCTGACTCATGGTGACCCCCCTTTGGGTTTCTGAGGCGGTAAATCTTTATGGAAAGAGATTGCCCAGTTGTCTTTCCATGGAATGGCTGGTGGGTTTGAACAGCCAACCTTCTGGTTAGCAGTCCAATGCCTTAGGC
>NW_006921687.1:5247060-5285419 GCF_000298275.1 Orycteropus afer afer
CCTGTCCACCCATATACCCATGTCTGCCTTCACTGACAACGCAGTACTGTATGTGCAAAAGGGTTCATCTTTGTTGTCTGTACCTCCCATGTACCTCTCTATGTCTTTCTCTTCCTCAGTGCTGCCATACTGGTTACTCACATTTAGTACATTGCCCTTCTCTTCACCTAAATCAATACTTATCTCTATCTATCTAACAACATTCCCTCCACTCCTCTTCCAACCCCGGTAATCAACAAAGAAATATCCTTCTATAGATAAACCTTTCCTTGATATCCTTTATCTTGAAGAATAAGTAGGATCTCAGTAGTTAGCAAAAGAAGGAAAAAGATATTACTTGCAGCTTTCTTGTGAAGGAATAAATCTGTGGCAGGTTTGCAAGCTTATGACTTGCGGAACTGTTCATCATGCCCCAGCTGAAATCCTTAGTGGCTGCTCACTGCTCTTAGAGGGGAATCCCATCTCTCTACGAGGCCTGAAGGTTCTGCCCGTTTACCTGCCCAGCCTAAACTCTTGCCACTTTACATTCAAAACAATATGGCCCTAAACCATGTTCCCTCTATCAATCATCCAGTTTTGAGAAGGAGGTCAAGAAAAATGTTTTCTTTTCATAAATTTCCACAGGAACCTAACTATTGTTTTTTCCAACTTTTAAATGACCACACAGCTTCCCAAAGGGCTCCTCTAAGGCTTTAAAAAAACAAAACTTAGGCTCTCCCCTTGCCAGGTCGGATGAAGAAGAAAGTACAGCCAGTTACTTCCTACTAACTTGGGAGAGGAGGGAGGACTTTTATTTCTCTATTTTTGATCAGCTGCCTGATCCAGATTTCTTCTAGTTGTTGTTGTTACTGGTACATTCGAGTTGATTTTGACTCATAGTGACCCCATGTGACAGAGAAGAATTGTACATGGAGTTTTCTTGGCTATCATCTTCACAGAAGCAGAACACCAGGTCTATCTCATGTGGAGCTGTTGGGTGGGTTTGAGCCACCAACCTTTAGGTTAGCAGCTGAGCACTTACCCACTGAGCCACCAGAGCACCTTTTCTTCTAATTACTGCCTCCCTTTCTCCAAGATCCTAATTATTGATTGCTGGTATTATAGCTGCTTCTTAAGCTTTTTGTGTTGGCCCAAAGATTCTTACAAGCCAAACTCAGAATGTGGAGAGAAACCCAAAACTCAAAAACCATTCACATAGAGTCAATTCCGATTCATAGCAACCCACACTGGGTCTGCAAGCTATAAATCTCTCCTGAAGCAGATTGCCTCATCTTCCTCCCATGAAGCAGCTGGTGAGTTTGAACTGTAGACCTTCTGGTTAGCAGCCAAATGCCTTAAGGAAATAAAAGATACTTCTAAATATAACCAACGCCTTACTATTAGCAAATTATCCAGTCTACTTATTTCTTCCTCCCCCCCCCACACACAGATAATGACACATTTCAACAAGCAGATTCCTTTTTTGATGTAATCTCCAAAGTACATTGCAGGAATTAAGAAAATCCCAAAGAAAGAAATTTAGTAGATCCGGATTTCTGTAAGCTTATAGATCATTTCTTCTCAGTTACTGTTCTTTGTGGCAGAAAGGAAGATCTAGGGAAAAAAACAACTAATGTTAAAAAAAAAAAAAAATTATAGCTATTTCCCTAATATGGGCCTTAATTATGAATGAATAATGGATAAATTATAAATTTCCTTGCTTGAAATTCTCAAATTATGATCCTGGAACTCTGTATCTTGTAAACTTTTACAATAATAGTGAAACAGAAACAAGCTTTCAATATTATTGTTGTTGTTGTTATGTGCCGTCAAGTCAAATTTGACTCATAGCGACCCCTCCTTGGATTTCCGAGGCAGTATTACTAGGGAAGTAGATTGCCCAGTCTTCCTTCCGAGGAGTGGCTGGTGGGTTTGAACTGCCAGCCTTCTGGTTAGCAGTCAAGTGCCTTAGGCACTATGCTACCACAGCTCCTTTCAATATTAGTAAGATTATAAAATATCCTGTCTATAAGACATATGTTCTAGTTTACGTATGAATTACTAGTGGAACTCAATCTTATGTTAGTGAATAGCTTATTTCCTATGGGGCATGGCTTTATTCTTTACATGGAGTTGCAAAGGTAAATGCATTCGACATCTGGGCAGATGATACAGATGAGTAAGGATGTAGGCATTAGTTACCTAAGCAAGGTAGAGAGTGATTTTTTAATTTAAATTTAAAAATTAAAAATAAAAAACACATGTGGGTCAAAGAAACAACACTGAGCCATCAATTTGAAATTCCTTCTATAATTACTGTTATTTGTTTACTTATAAAGAATTATTGTGCACCTATTACATACCTGATACCCTGCTAGGCACTTAGGGATTTTTCATAAAGCCTTGCATGATCTGCCCGCCCATCACTTCCCTCTTATCCCAGTTTCTTTCAGCCACACTATCCTTTCAGTTCCTGTGGCCTTAAGGTCTTTAAATCTGATCCAGTCTAACTATGCCCAGTGGTGTTTTGAGAATACTTATTCACAACTGTAATTAAATAATACTCATGTTATGTCCTTGGTTTAGCTTTTGTGTTCCCCATTACACCCAAAGCTTTTTTTTTTTTTTAACAAGCACCATATCTTTTCCAGTTCACATTATTATGAGCTCTGCACACAGTGTGCTTGATACTTTACACTCTCCCATCATGAGCCAAAAGGAAGAGCAGAGAAGTAAAATGGTGATTAAGCAGGCTGACAAGTTTGGCAAGGGTCCTGTCACAGCCATAAGCACAGAGAGCAGGCTCAGGAAAGGCTTTCAAACTTTTTGATGGTACCTCCTTCTCCATATAAAACCTGGGCATGCACCTCTGTATGAATGTGTATATAAATTAACAGTCAAGAGGAGTTATGCATAACAAAAGCTGTTTATACTGTATGGCTAGGTGAATGATGAGCTAAGATGTCACTTTGAAGATTAAGGTGCACCTAATCCAAGCCATGGTATTTTCAATAGCCTCGTACATGTGAGAGCTGGACAATGAATAAGGAAAATCCCAGAAGAATTGATGCATTTGAATTGTGGTGCTGGCAAAGAATAATGAATGTACCATGGGCTGCTAGAAGAACGAACAAATCTGTCTCAGATGAAATATAGCCAGAATGTTCCTTAGAAGCAAAATGAATGGCCAGACTTTGTCTCTCATACTTTGGCCATGTTGTCAGAAGGGACCAATCCCTGGAGAAGGATATCATGCTTGGTAAATTAGAAGGTCAGAGAAAAAGGCAAAGAACCTTAATGAGATGGATTGACATGATGGCTGCAATGATGGACTGAAGCATTACAAGAATCGTGAGGATAGTGTAGGACGGGGCAGTATTTCATTCTATTGTACGCAGGTTCACTATGAGTTGGAACTGACTCAACAGCACCGAATAGCACCAACAGTGTGCATATTATAAAACATAGGAAGCAGAACCTCAAGTAGGATGAAGTAAGATAAAATACTCTCTTGGAGAAAATGATGTGATTGAATTAGCTTTATTTTTTTTTGAAAACCTTGTTAAAAATTTCAAGATAAAACAATTTTAAAGAATGGATTTACAATGTGACTCAACTGTAGGTGTAGAAACTGTTGAATTGGTGTATTTCTGCTGCATATATTCTTAACAACAACAAAATAAATAACAAGGAAAGGACTTAACTGTAGATTACATTCAGACTAAGTTTTAGTGACTGCCCTGACAAAAATTCATGGCTCCAAAGCAAAAAAGTATATTAGCAGCTGTACTCACTAAACTATGATAAACAATTTTAAATCCCATCTACTGATTATGCAAAGCTTTTCCTTGAAATTTAACCATTTCAAAGATTTTGAACAAAGTTTAAAAGCTCTGTGTTTAAGTTTATGTGTATGTGCAGAAGTTTTTTAAAAATAGATTGATACACGTATCAGTTTTAGTGACAAAATTAATATATTAAATGGAAACATTTCCAAGTAATCATTTAAAAAGTGCTCTCTCCATAGTACATGTTTCCCTCTTTCCTGATAATACTTACTTTCTCACTCATTCAAGTGTCACTTTTACCTCAAATGGACAGGTTGTGTTTATTTTTTCAAATTTATCTGCTAGATAGCTACTGACAAACACTTGTCTTCACATGCAAGGTGAGCAAATGTGGAGTATCTTTTCGTAAAAGAAAAATATGTAGTATCTTTAGTCTGACAACTCATGGAAGTATTTTGCCATTACATAATCCAAAAACCTCTGTGTGGTACAAAAGATCAGTTTAGGGTCACCGGGTCCAAACCATTAATGCTCTCAGCTGCTAACCAAAAGGCTGGTGATGCAGGTCCACTCAGAGGCACCTCAGAAGAAAGGCCTGGAGATCTACTTCCAAAAAATTAGCCACTCACAATCCTACGGAACACAGTCACAGTTCTACTGGATCTGATTTAAAAGAAATTTTCAGAATCATTTCAAATTGAATTTTTCCACATCATTAATCATGTTTTCTAAATTAGTCTAGATGAAATGAAGATTATATAACCCTATGGTTTGATTCTAGGAGCTCTGGTAGCGTAGTGTCTAAGGCATTTGACTGCTAACCAGATGGCTGGAGGCTCAAACCCATCAGCCACTCCTTGGAAGGAAGGCTGGGCAGCCTATTTCCATAGAGATACCACCTTGGAAACCCAAGGAGGGGTCGCTAGGAGTCGGGTCTGACTCAACAGCACATAACAACATGGTTTGATAGCACCAATAGCGGCAGGAAAATTAGCCATTAGGGAGGTAATCCAGTAGTATATACCAAACACCATATAAATGCATATTACCTAGTTCTAGCACTTTTGGTCAGCTACCCTAAACACATGAGTCAGGGCTGACTCGACGGCACATAACAACAACAACAACAACAACAACCCTAAACACAAAGCTATACATATAAAGATAAATGTAATGTCATTTGTGACAGGGGAAAATTAGAAGCAAACTAATAATCAAACAAAATTATTTTAATAACTTAAAAAAAAAAGAAACAAAGAAACAAAGAAAAAAACCCAAACCCACTGCCATCTAATAGATTCTGACTCAGAATGACCCTATAGGGCAAAGCAGAACTTGCCCATAGGGTTCACAAGGCTGTAATCTTTATAGGAGAAGGAGCTCTGGTGGTGTAGTGCCTAAGGCATTTGACTGCTAACCAGAAGGCTAGCAGTTCAAACCCACCAGCCACTCACTCCTCAGAAGGAAGATTGGGCAATCTACTACTGTAGTGATACCACCTCAGAAACCCAAGGAGGAGTTGGTATGAGTCAGATCTGACTCAACAACAGTGAGTTTGGTTAATCTTTATAGGAAGGAGGCCTGGTAGTACAGGGGTTAAAGAGCTCTGCTGTTAACCAAAAAGTTCACAGTTCAAACCCACCAGGCAGGCATTCTGTGGGAGAAAGACAAGGCAGTCTGCTTTCATAATGATTAACAGTCTTAGAAACCCTATGGGCCTACTCCATCCTGTAAGGTTGCTGGAAATTGTAATCAACTTGACAACAGTGGTTTTAGTGGAATCTTTATGGAAAAAGACTATCTCCTGCAAAGCAGCTGGTGGGTTTGAACTTCTGACCTTACAGTTAAGCAGTCTATGCTTGACCACTGTACTACCAGGGCTCCTTTTGTGTAATTTTATAACTCCTAAAACTCTGGAGGCATAATGCCTAAGACTTTTGACTGCTAACCAGAAGGGTGGCAGTTCAAACCCACCAGTCACTCCTCAGGTGGAAGATTGGGCAATTTACTTCCATAGAGGTACCACCTCAGAAACACAAAGAGGAATAGCTATGAGTCAAATTTGACTTGATGGCAGTGAGTTTTTTCTTTAGAAAGACAAAGTCAGTTCAAACCTTGTAATACTTAATAGTTGAATGAAAGACATGCAAATATTTTTAAATTTGACTGTGTTGTGAGAGGACTTGTATGACACATCAAATAGAAATGTACAGAAACACATAGAAAAGTTGTTTGAAGTAGCACCACATTCAGAATGCTGATGTTAGTATGGATGGTAGGACAAGAACAACAGTAGGGATCATCAGGAAAGTAGACTAAGCTGGGGAAACAAGATGAGTAAATTAGTTCCTGGCCTAAAGGAGTTCAATCTAATTGGGAAGAGAGACAAGAAAACAGTCAATTGCTAATATGTTGATGACATTATGCTTCAAGAGCTCAAAAACCCAAACCAAACCCATTGCCATTAAGTTGATTTCAACTCAAAGCAACCCTTTAGGACAAAGCAGAACTGCCTCACAGGGTTTCCAAGGCTATACATCTTTACAGAAGTGACTGCCTCATGTTTGACCCAAGAAGCAGCTGGTGGTTACCAGCCAAATGATTTAAGCACTCCAGCTCCTTGTAATGTAACAAAACCAAAAAAAAACCAAACCCACTGCCATCAAGTCAATTTCAACTCAAAGTGACCCCCCTGTATTTCCAAGGCTGTAAATCTTCACAGAAGTAGATTGCTCCATCTTCCTTCGGTGGTGCAGCTACTGGGCTTGCACCGCCAACCTTCTGTTTAGCAACCAAATGCCTTACTCACTGCACCACCGGAACTAGTGACTATAAAATATGCCCTAATGTTAATATTATTTCTTATCCCTTGAACTCTAGTATGGAATGAACCAGAGGAAATCCATATTAAGAATTCTTCAAGTATGAAAAGACTGGAAATACAAGCACATGTAAAATTTGCAATGCAGATATGGTTGGAGACTGCAGCAAGTTTACAGGCACCTGAAGTGTCACCATACAAATGAATACAATGCAGTGCAAAGCAAAAGGGTAAAGGAGACTGAAGAAAGTATAAGAAGCATTCCAGAAAAGCAACAAAAAGTGTTAGACAACTTTGACATTCCATAATGCCTTAGGGTGAAATTAGATAAACAATTGCTGATGCTTATGTTGAACTTGTTACTGTTAAGGTGTCTGAGTTAACTGAACATTCAGGATCCTTTAAAATCTTAAATCCAATTATTGCTTCGATTGGTCAAAACTTTCCAGTCAACTCAAAGAATATTAGGGAAATGATACTTCACTTGGCTTTAATGTTAGCTCCAAACTTAGTAATCTAGAAAAATGAATATTCTGTTTGAAAGTGGATGCTGCCAGTAGACTGAGTCAGTCAATTCTAGAAGTTAATGCTCAGTTTGCACAAGAGGGTAACATACACCTGTTGACACTGGGAATGAATTAATTAAAAGAAAGACACATACGGTCCATACCTGAAAAACATCATGTATCAAATTTTAGGGAAGTACAACACCGATTTACAACAGATTTATTCTGTAACTACAGATAATGGCTCTAATATGATTAAATGTGTTGATTTGCTCAGAAATGATAGTGAAATCAAACTGCAAATGTCAGGGCAAAATGACAATTTTGAAGATTCTGACTTAGTGCACTGACTTGTAGACATTAACCATGGCAGAGTGTAGTGAAAGCAACAAGGTTTATAAGAAAAGACTGACTTGTATAAAGTACACTGTATACTCATTTCAATTAGTTATTAAAGATGCAATAAAGGATGCTGAAGTAGGATAGTTTTTTGGAGAATGTCATGAACTAGTCTGAATATTTCATATTTCAACACTGTCTACCAAATTTTCAGGAAATAAGGAAACCTGTACTGAATTGTCCAACAAGATGGAACAGTATACACACACACACACACACACATATGTGTGCATATATATGTATGCATAATGTATATATACATACATGTAATCATGTTAGAACCCTTACTAGGATGCAAAAATCTCTGTGATATATTAGATGAGAAGAGCATAAATTATTAAGAACTCTCAATAATGCATTTGGAAACATAATGAATGAGAAATATATCAGGGAAAAAGTTATCATTGAAGATGATTAGGAGCAGTTATCTATACCCTCATTATCAAATTCTAATTAGTTCTGAACTTAATAAGGTGAAGGTCACATTTTAGAAGTATTTGGGAAATGATAGAAAATCTGAAAAGGAGCAACTACTTAAAGTTTAACAAAGGAAAGCAATTCAAGAAATGCTCGTTTCAAATGATGATGTTGATAAGATGGATTTCTCAAAATGGAAGAAAAAAGTTAAACAGATCAAAGTACTGTATTTTTAATATTCACTCTATATTAACAAGTTTTGATGGCATACAAAGAGTTAAGAGATAATAAAAGTATTCTTAAATTTTGCGACAAAAACCATTCACAATATCCCAAATTATATGAAATTGCTGTGGTGGTTTTGGGTACAATAGCTACTCAGGTCACTGTTAAGAGAGCTTTCTCAGGTTTGAAATTCATCTCGCAAGATTACAGATGTAGCTGAAATGAAAAAATAGCAGAGGACATTCTTTCCATTAGGTGTAATAATTGTTTATTGCAATGATATTTTCTTAATGAATTGCATAACTGAGTATGAATTAAATCTGCATTTAACAAAATGTTTATTTTATGGAATGTTATAACAAGTCTTCAGCTTAGAGCTGGGTGAATATTAAAGTATTAAGTATTTTATTACACTTTGCTTTTATGTGTTGATATGCTAGGTGTGATAGCACACTTTATATTTCTAGTTTATAGGCATAAATTTGTCATCATGTTTAGATTTATATATCTTTATGTATGTATGTTTAGATTTAATGAATCAATTCTCATCAATTTTACATGACGATTAAGTATTAGTAGTGAAATGTCACCTAATCAAAATTAAGTTTGTTTCAGTGTATTCTATAGTATTGAGCTGAGAATTTCCTACTAAAAATGGATTTCAGGTCTTCAATTTAATATTTATATGAAGTTAGGTGTTTGGTTTTTTTTTATCACAATACTATTTTTAAAGTGACCAAAGTCTACAGTGAATTCTACTATCTTTTTAAAATGTAATTTAAAAAACATTAATATTGAAATGTTTTAGACAGTGATTAAAACTGAACTTCATTGTCACTTCAGATTTAATTATTAATGAATGTGTAGAAAGAAATAGTTTGCTACTTCTATTTTCAAAAGTAATTACAAAATCTTAGGATGAACAAAATCAAGTTACTGTATAAATCCTATATTATTTGCAATATAAGGACCTAATTTGATACCCATATTTCTTCAGATGAAATTGCTCCAGGCTATCCATTTGCAGAATATAAAATTGAGAATGGAAAGTTAAAAACAAGTTCAAACTGGCTTGGTCATGGTCGACATAGCAAAACTGGAACAGATCCAAATTTTTTTAAAATTTTGGTGAACCAGAACGATAACCAGGAGCTCTGGTAGTGCCTAAGGCACTTGACTGCTAACCAGAAGGCTGGCGTTCAAACCCACCAGCCACTCCTCGGAAGGAAGGTTGGGCAATTTACTTCCGTAGTGATACAGTCTCGGAAACCCAAGGAGGGGTTGCCAGGAGTCGGGCTGACTCGACAGCACATAACAACAACAACAGAATGATAACCAGAATGGAAAAAAATGACAGTTTGAAGCCCTGGTGGAATAGTGATAGTTTAGTGGTATCTTACAGGTGCCTAATTAACACCGTAATTTTTTTTTCATTACAACACACACACACAACTTCATCTTATAGCTATTTCTTTCCTCAATATTCATGTTACTTGGATATTTTATAACTGAAATACATCTAATACTTAACTAACATACTGATTTGATAATTTAGAGACATTTTTCATGGAAAAAAAATATATATTAGGTTTTCCAAGTTATATTGTGAATTCAGAAAAATCTTCTTTTCCTCTCTCATTTCCCCCTATAGCAAGAGTTCACAGTCATCTTTTAATAGGCAACAATTAATTTTAAATGGTAAAAATTGCTGGAATTTGAAGTGGGATAAGTGGAGAAAGCTAGGAATTTGTTTTAAAATCACTAGCTTTATTATCCATTTACTGCAGTGAGGAAGCTAATACATTTTACCAAACTCAGAATGTGTTGGGTTTGTGTGGCATTTGTTTCCAAAACTGTAAAAAATATAAGCTTCATACATATATCTAAACATATGATGACAAATTTATGCCTATATCAAATATAGAAGCCAAGCCTGCTTCTCTCATGGTTTTCTTACATTAGCTAATGATGCATCATCCAGTCAGCTATCCAAGCTATCCAAACATCAGAGCTACCCTTGACTGCCTGCTTTTTCATCCCCAGGACACAACCAGTTAATCACCAAGTGCTGATGACTCTACTCTTACATATTTCTCAGTTTCTTCCCTGTTCTTCATCTTTCAGTCACTGTCCTAATTCAAGAAACTCATCTCTTACCAGGACCATACGCTGTTATGTGCTGTTGAGTTAGTCTGGACTCATAGTGACCCTGTCTACAAAAGAACAAAATACTGCCCAGCCCTGCACTATCTTCACAATTGTTGCCATGCTCGAGCCCATTGTTTCAGTCACCATATCTATCTATTCTTGTTGAGGGTCATCTTCTTTTTCTCTGACTCTCTACTTAACCAAGCATAGTATCTTTCTCCAGGGAATGGTCCCTCCTGATAACATGACCAAAGTATGAGAGATGAAGTCTCGCCATCCTCACTTCTAATGAGCATTCTGGCTGTTCTTCTTCCAAGATGGTGGTGGTGGTTATGTGCCACCGAGTCAGACCCAACTCATAGCGATCCCTCCTTGGGTTTCTGAGGCAGTATCACTATGGAAGTAGATTACCCAACCTTCCTTCCGAGGACTGGCTGGTGGGTTTGAACTGTCAGCCTTCTGGTTAGCAGTCAAGTGCCTTAGGTATGACACTACCAGAGATTTGTTCATTTTTCTGGCAGTCCATGGTATATTCAATACTCTTCACCAATACCATACTTCAAATGCATCATTTTTCTTCAGTCTTCCTTATTCATTATCCAATTTTCACATGCATATGAGGCTATTAAAAATATCATGGCTTAGATCAGGCACACCTTAGTTTTCAAAGTGACATCTTTGCTCTTACACACTGTAAAGAAGTCTTTTGCAGCAGTTCTGCCCAGTGCAATACAACATCTGATTTCTTCACTGCTGCTTCCACAGGTGTTGATTGTACATTCAAGTAATCCTTGACAACTTCAATCTTTTTGCTGTTTATGATGTTGCTTGTTGCTTATTGGGCCGGTTGTGAGGATTTTTCTTTATGTTGAGGTGTAATCCATAACTTAATGCTGTAGTCTTTGATCCTCATCAAATAAGTGTTTCAAAGTCCTCTTCACTTTCAGCAAGCAAGGTTGTGTCATCTGCATATTGTAGGCTGTTAATGAATCTTCCCCCAATCCTGATGGGCTGTTATTCATACAGTCCAGCTTCTCAGCTTATTAGCTCAGTAAACAGATTGAATGAGTATGGTGAAAGGATACAACCCTGATGTACACTTTTCCTGATTTTAAACTACACAGTATCCCCTTGTTTTATTTGAATGACTGCCTCATGGTCTAGTACAGGTTCGTCACGATCACAATTAAGTGTCTGGAATTTCCTTTCTTCTCAATGTTATCTACAATTTATTATGATCCACATAGTCGAATGCCTTTGGATACACAATAAAACACAGGTAAACAACTTTCTGCCTTCAGTCAAGGTCCACTGACATCAGCAATATATCCTGCATTACACATCTCCTGCTGGATCTGGTTTGAATATCTGGGAGTTCCCAGTCGATGTACTGCTACAACCATTTTCTAATTACTTTTGGCAAAATTTTACTTGGATGTGGCACAACTTAAAATGAGAAGATACAGTGCAGATATCTATTAATAATGGGAACATGGAATGTACAAAGTTTGCATCTAGGAAAACTGGAAATCATGAAAAATGAAATGGAACACATAAACATCAATATTCTAGGCATTAGTTAGCTAAAATGGACTGGTATTGGCCATTTTGAATCAGACAATCATAAGATGGACTACACTGGGAATGACAAATGAAGAGAAGTGGTGTCACATTCATTGTCAAAAAGACCATTTCAAGATCTCTCCTGAAATACAATGATGTCAGTGGTAGAATAATATCCATACACCTACAAGGAAGACCAGTTAATACAACTATTATTCAAATTTACATACCAACCACTAGAGCCAAAGATGAAGAAACTGGAGATTTTGAGCAACTTCGGCAGTCTGAAATTGATCAAGCATGCAGTCAAGATGCAATGATAATTACTGGTGACTGGAATGTGAAAGTTGGAAACAAAGCAGCAGCATCAATATTTGGAAAATATGGCCTTGGTGGAAAAAAAAAAAAATTGATGCCAGAGATTGCATGATAGAATTTTGCAAGACCAATGACTTACACATTGCAAATATCTTTCTGTTTTCAACAATATAAATGGCAACTATACATGTGGACTTTACCAGATGTTATCCACAGGAATCAAACTGACTACATCTGTGGAAAGAGGTGATGGTTGGTTGGTTGGTATGTGCCATCGAGTCGGACCTGACTCACAGCGACCCCTCCTTGGGTTTCCGAGGCAGTATCACTACGGAAGTAGATTGCCCCATCTTCCTTCCAAGGAGTGGCTGGTGGATTTGAACCGCCAGCCTTCTGGTTAGCAGTCAAGTGCCTTAGGCACTATGCTACCAGAGCTCATGAACAAATATATAGAGTAGGACCTAATCCAATTAAATGGCCCACACAGTATGGAACCAGACGAATCCCAAATGCATGGGTCAGGCTCAGGCTGGAGGTGTCTCTTGACTCACATGGTTGGAGGGGCTGATGAATTCCAAAATAGGTTAGATGGCAGGCTACTGGCTCATGTGGCTTCAGGAGCTGGCAAATCCCAAAATCTATAGGTCGCCAGCTCACATTCCAAGAACCAGAGCTTACGTGTTAAGTCAGATACAGGATCCAAAGAGAGTGTGCCTTGCTGGAACATCCATTCATATACTGAAGGCAGTCCACATGCCCAAGAAAACTCCCCTTTCAACTGATTGGCTGTTCCTCATATCAGAGCTCATCATGATGGTGATTACATTTTATTACATTACGGAAGAACAAGTAATCCAATGTTTGCCAAACCACTAAGAATCATACCCTAACCAAGTTAACACATACCATTAACTGTCACACCAAGGTAATATCTTGTTTGATTCTGTGGACTAAGCATGAGCCCTTCTTTCTCTGTGCACTTTGCACAGAGCACACACTGCACTTTGCACACACCTTTGTACAGTCTTAGGATCTTTTATTACATATTTCAGTTACTAAAATGAGCTTCTTGGGAGCAAGAGTTTATTATTACTGTGCCAACACAAGGTTGAGCATAGAGAAAACACGTAGTTTATTAAATGAATGTCCATGTTAAAATTAAATGTTGCCTGGACAGGAAGATAAATCCATCTAATTTTGATCAGAGGATATTCCATATGATCTGTTGTCCAATGGAAATTTATACAAACATCATCCCCTTTCTGCTTATGCTCACAAACAATAGAAAAGCCTTTGTGGAAAGTTATCAACCATGGACAATCAGGGGAAACATCTGGATGGTTGAGGACACAGGAAAAGCAGATAGCCACTATGAACACTTGCAAGTATATCTGCCACCCCATCACTTTTCACCTCCATCTGACCAAAATGTTGCAACTTTGACTAATGTCAATGTGTATATGCTCCCTTGCAGGGAAAGAGCTGAACTGTGGATTAGCCTTTTTCAAACAATTGTGCCTTTTAGGTAGAAAAGCTACTGGATTGATTAGCTGCTAGTCTACTTGGTACAGTTTTGGTCCTTCTGAGAGAAGAAACTACTCTCTGCCAATCTTCTACCACAAGAAGTTAGGAACAAACCCATAATGGGGATGGTGCACACTCACCTAGAAAGAAGAGTCCCAGCTACATGAAGGCAGAAGCTAAACCAGTTGAGAGTCATAAACATTCCTTAGAGCCCTCAAATTGGCTAAAACCTTGAGTTTAGGATGTACTCACTCATCAGAATTAGTCTAGAAGTTGTTACATATTGTAGAACAGACTCAATGTATACAATGATGAGAAAGTAGAAAAAAATAAGTCAAGAAAAAGTTATATTACCTTGATCTTTTTTATAGTAGTATTTTTTTTAACCTATTCTATTTTTAAAAGGGGAAACAGATTTACAGAAAATGTTAAACTAAATTTCAATTCTGAGATTAGCCTACTCATTATGGAATTGTGGTTTTTTTAGTGAACTAAGAGAATATAACTTCAGTATTATTCTGCTTTGGCCAAAGATGATCACACATACACACACCAGTAAGATTAAAGCTCCTTGATTTCTGGATAGTACTATGTAGTTTGAAAGAATTTTATTATCTGAGAGTTACACAAACAAGCAGGCTGAATTTATAGCACAACTGTTAATGTATTACTACTGCTAATGTTAATATTCAACACAATCAGTAAAACATAAAGTCATGGCTGATCTCCCTAAAGTGTTCTCCCAGGAATGTAGGTAAGCCCACAAACAACAGTCTGACCATGATGGCTTCTCTTTGCTCTCTTTGTTCAGTCTAAATTCCTCTATTTTTTGTACTACTTAGGCTCATCTCACTAAAGGTTAAGCAAGGGAAATGACTCTGTCCTTTAGAAAGTTAATTTGACTATCTTTAAGCATTCAAATTCTAATCTGGTTTAGCCCCAATCATAATATGAAGTCCCTAAAATAATACTCCTCACATATACTACAATGCCTGCCTATTACCTTCTTCAAGATCTGCCTCAAAGTCATTGTCTTCTGTTTAATCTCACAGACTCTGATGTGGCTTACAACTGCATGTGCTTACCACAAAAGGTATTTGGCTTATATTACAATATTGGCCCATTATCTTTTACTTAAGCAATTGTAACAATTTTTTTTTTTTTACAATGATTCCAAAGTAAATTCTGCTTTTCATACAGAACATCAGGGTTAAAAAGGACTTTAAAAGTTATCTTAGCCCCACACATCCAGTATATGAATCTTCTCTATAGTATCTTTTATGAATGCCTATCTAATTTCTATCTGAATTCCACCAGTGATGGGAAAATAGCTCCTGAACAGCTCATTTCACTTTTAAAGACAACCTAATAATTTGGAAATTCATTTTTAAGTCTTTAATACACAATCTATACCACAAATATATACTAGCTTATAACTGCCAGATTACAAATTGTCTCTTTTGAATATTTTAATTTTTTTCTGATGGTAAAATTCCTGTAATATTAATAATTTCTAATCTACAGAGAATTTGTAAAGAAGAAAACAGAGTAATCACAAAATCTGGTGATGACTAGTGTGTAGTAAAATTTCCTCCAGTATTTTTTCCTATTTATTTTATAAAATATAAAAATATAATATACAATATGTATACATGTTTCATTGTGAACATTTTCCTATATTTTTTGTTAACGTATTTTTAATAATTGTGTAACATACTACCCTTGAATATATCATTATTCATTTAGCCATTTCCCTACTGTTGAATGTGTTAGTAGTTTTCCATTTCTCCCCATTCTCATTAGACAACTGATGTGATATCATTAGTTGGATCCCTCAGTAACTGATTAGTGGCAGATTTCTAAAATTTGAATGAGATCAAAAGACATGAATATTTCGGGGTACAACCACTGTGGGAAATGGTATGGTGCTTCCTTAAAAAGCTGGAAATAGAAATACCATATGTTCCAGCAATCCCACTACTAGGTATATATCCTAGAGAAACAAGAGCCATGACCGAACCAATACTTGCACACCATGTTCATCACAGTACTATTCACAATATCAGAAAGATGGAAAGAACCTAAATGCCCATCAACAGAGGAATAGAACAAACTATGGTACATGCACATACACACAATGGAAGACTATGCAATATTAAAGAACAATGATGAATCGCAAGCCATCTCATAACATGGATTAATTTAGAGGCCATTATGCTGAGTGAGGTTACTCAATCACAAAAGGACAAATAATGTATGAGACCACTATTGCAAAAAATTAAGATAAGAGTTTCACAAAAAAAGTATTCATTGATGGTTACCAGAAGTGGGTGGGGAAGAGAGGGTAAACCACTAGAGTAAACACATATTAACTTGGGTGAAGAAAAAATACATATATATATATATATATATATATAAATTTTTTTAAAAGACATGAACATTTTTAACAGGTATGTTCTTCCATTTCCTTGCTCAATTGCCCTTTCAAAGAGTCCTGTTCATCAGATGTCCTGAGTAAGTAGCAGGTCAAATGACCTTTGAATTCCATGGTCTTAGCTGAGGGGACCAAGGGTAAGTGTTGGTTAAAGTTGTGCTGCTAAAAGTGTCTCTGCAAGCATCAGTAGTCAAAATGCTTTTGTTTCTGCTGTATACAGGAACTGGGAAGTATACAATCTGAGATTGGAGGTGGCCATGTTTTCTACGGAGAAAACATGCCATCTACACAGAAAGGAGAAGAGGCCAGTCCAAAGATAATGGAGCACACAGGGGATGGAAGATCACAGAGGGAAAGGGATAATGACTATCCTAGTTTCTGATGGCTTTCCGGTTCCTGGTTCTAGGCTCTTGTGAACTGTGGATGAACTTACTGTCCCTGAGTATTATTTCTACACATTTCTCTTCTTTCTTTAATCATATTATGGAGTCCTATTTATTGCAACAAAATGTTCTTACTAAGATAATACATATTACCAAATTGTTTTCTCAAAAATTCTACCAGTTTACACTGTCATCCAAAGTATACAAGGGTGCCAATCCATACTACAACCATTATGAATTGTAATAACAAAGTAATGAGAATAATTATTTTGCATATTTCTTGCATATTCTAGTTATATGAGACAATTTTCATGTATTAGTCATTTATATTTTTTCCTTTGTGAAGAAATACAAATTTATGTTCTTTGACAACTCATTTCTACAACTCCCTCAGCTACCGCATTTAAAGTTCAGTTTCCGGTATCTTTTGCCCACGTTAATGTAATGGACTTCTAACTGGAGAAAACTGAGCAGAAAAACTTAAAGCACAGGATTGAACTCAGACTGGATCTGGGTTTGGATCCTAGTTTCTCATGTAATAATTAGTGATTAAATAAATAAAATGATGATTGTACTTTGGAGTGTCTGACACATAGAAAACACTGCAACTATATTATAGTTGTATCACAAGTACATTTAAACTTGCTGAAATTGAACTATTTATGCTTTCAAAGAGAGAAAACACATGTATGAGAGAACAGAAACAGGAGCAACAATTTAAGCTGTGTCTTAATTTGACCTGAAGCTCATGTACCCTGTGGTAACAGGGTAAGAGTGAGACAGAGAACATGGACCTGCAGCTCTCTCAGTCGGTCTTGGTTCACTTGTGACTCTCACCTCTCTCTGAGCCTCTCAACACCGTAAGTTTGAATCCAGGCCTATATATCATACAACATGACCCTTACAGGCAAGCCAAGTAACTGTCATCTCATGCCCCACAGAACATTAGCAATCTGTTCTAACACTGAGGGAAAAAAGCACACTGTGTTGGAAAGGTTGGCTCCAAAGCTATGTCTTCTTAAGAGACTTTTCAAGGACTTTTTTTTTTTTTTTTTTTTTTTTACTATACGCAAGTTCTATCTGATGTGCTGTCTTGAGAACCTAAATAGCAAGAATAAGATACGATTCTGCTGTATTGTGGAAGTGGTGAAAGAAGAAGAAAAATTCCATCTCTCAAGGATAAAGATGAAAAAGAATTGTGCATGCCTTGGATATTCTCCTCGGCAATATGTCCATCATTTAAACTGAAGAAAGTTATCATTCAGACTATAAAAATGAAGCTCCATTACACAAATGTTTAAAACTATACAATGGTTCCTCATTCTTTATAAAACCACTGCTGTCAAGTTGATTCCAACTCACTCTGACTCTACAGGATGAAGTGGAACCGCCTCATAGAGTTTCCTAGGCTGTAAATCTTTACAGGACCAAACTGCCACATCTTTCTCCCCTGCAGCCAGTAGGTTCAAACCACTGCCCTTGTGGTTAGCAGCCAAGCACTTTAACCACTATACCACACAGTTAAAACTTCCATGCAAGCCATTTCCATTCTCATATTCTGCCCTGTCTTACCACAAATACTGCACTCTACTATTAGCACTTAACAGGTCCATCATGCTACCTTGTGCTTCTCTGCTTTTGCCTGTTGCCTTCTCTGACTAGAATTCCTGGCACCACCTCGCCTGTACAGCTGATTACTCAATCTTCTGTACCTAGCACCCTTTCACCACTATGTCACCTATCACACTCAATGTAATATACTGGTGAAAAGATTGTAAGCTGAGCACTATGGAGACAAAGAACATGTCCTAGTCACATTCTTCACCCAGAATCTAGCAACAGCAGAGTGGACACTCAAGAGTGCTTCCTAAAGGAATGAATGTGAGAGGTGAGAGAATGGAAGGGATATAGCAAAGAAAAAAATTCTCCTAGAGCAAGCCAATAATACCTCCTGGCTTTCACTGCCATCAGTAGCAAATACTTGAATGTTCATGGGATTATGACTGATGCTCCTTAAATAATATCACAACCATCACCACTGTCTTTAATAGTAATTGCATTTTTTAACATTACCTCCATTAAGACCCAGAACTCTGTGAGTTCTAATAAATGGGGGAAACCGCGGTTTAGATAAGTTAAATGAGAGAAGTTACCTTGCCTAGGGACATCCAGGTAGCAAGTATCTGTCTGAGAGGGGACTAAACTCAGGTCTGCTTGACTTCAAAGCTGGTGTCCTTAACCACCGTACTAAAATGTCTCCCATAAAACTCTGCTTTGAAAAAGAGCACATATCCATTATTAAATCCTTAAAGGAAAGTTAAGAGAACCTGTGGTGTGGTTACACAGCACTAACTGAACATAGTATGACTCTAGTGACTGGCTTTCCTCAGTTTCCACCTGCATAAAACAGGCATAACAGCAACACTCCACCAGATCACACAAAGCTGGCTCCTTACCATTTGTGTCTCCCACATTAGGACACTGGATTTTGTTTTAATCTACTTGCCACTATTGAAATTATATTCTTCACTTACTTGTCTACTTATGTGTATTAGTACTTTCTGCAACTCACAGGTTTTGTGCCCTTGGATAAGTAGCTTAATCTTTACTGTTCTTTGTAAAATGATAGAGTTAAAACTAGATGATCCTGACAGACTCAGTCTTTAAAATTACATAGAAATAAACAGTCTAGCAATGTATAACAAAGATCTAAAAATTGCAATTGATTTAATCTGGTTGCCTTATTGAAATTTATCCTGTCTCATGATTTCATTAAGCTGAGTTTAGGACCAGGAAATTGGTAAAGATGAAGAAAGAACACAGGAATAAGGCAGACATGGTAGAAGGAAAGGAAGGAAGGAAACCACTACTTACAGAGGAAGTCATTAATTCAACACATTTGTTACAAAAGAACAATCAGCCCACTGAGTGGGGATTATTGGTAAAATATGGAACTTTTCTAAGAATAAATTATTACTAGATACCCTCATATGTTTCCATCAAGTTATTCTTGGGGTTGAAGTGATGGCAACTGAATGATAAAGACGTGAGTGCAGTATACAAAGCTGTTCCATGGATCTGCTATAGGCTATATAGACCTATTCATTGCCGATTTATGGAAAGTTTGCCTTTTTATTTTCTAGAAGTATAGGAGCAGCTATAAAAACAGAGGAGGTCATCTCAAAAGAAACAGCTGCTGGATCTCAAATACATAGCACACATATAAAGAAATAGCCCACCAAATGTAACTAGATTTAAGCAATAGCTTTTGTGTGATTTTAAGTGGATGTACGCACTTTATAGGATCTCAGCAGTCTAATTCACAACTGATCGTGGGGATGGCACAAGAAGGGAGCTTTTCATTCCACTGTACATGGGGCCACCATAAATTGAGACCAACTGGATAGCAGCTAACAAAAGCAACATAGGTATCCCATCTAACACAGCAATGCGAAATTTTACTGATCCATTTCTATTAACTAATTCCAGGCATTTTTTGAAACCATGGCAATATGGAATTATGGGAGAAGGCAAAAGATATTCAGTACTATTTTTCAAAGTTACGAAAAATGCAAATAGCTTCAACACCAAGGACACGTGAGCATAGTAGCATTCTCAATGACAGAATCAGTAGATTCTCCTTCACTTCAAATCTCTAGTATTCCATTATCTAAGACAGCTCAAGGGCCAAGTGGCAAAAAAAAGTTAACTTCAAAATGGATTATAAATCTATACCTCAAAAGCAATGGGACAGAAAGATTCAACTTAGGAGTTAAAGAGAATAAAACATAGGAAGAAAATCACAAAAATTTAACAGCTGTTTATTATTTGCATAGTCTACTTGCCTGTATATATATTTTTTGCATATAATACACCCACGTAAACGATCCACACATGCATATTAACACACATAGAAAACTAATGTGCTAGGAGGTTGCAAGGTTTGCAAAACCCATGTAACTCGTGTGTTATCTGTATAAATACAGTAATCAGGTCAGGCAGCATTCCAGCATAATGTGTCAAATGGAAGAAGCTGAAAGAGTTGACTGTGCTAAGCTAGTGGTGAATTGATTTGCTGTCTACTTAGATTGTTATAGATTTAGATTTAAGTCACTCAAATCACTTCAGTCAGAGTTTTATATTTTCCATCTATAAGATACTTTCATAAAAAATAACTCTCACTAAAATTTACATATTGTCAAACAAAAACATAAACTCATCATTTATTCATCTAGCAAGATCTTAAGTTGTATTAAAGGACCACAAAGCATCAAGCCATCAAACAGTCTAAAAGTGGGAAGAAAGCTTAGAAATCTCTGAAAGTTAGCACGTCCACTCCCTTCTTCCATTTCATAGATAAAAGGGTGAGAATCAGAAAGCAATGCTTCACAGCAAACCTAAGGACTCAGTACATTCTAAACTCTACCACAAGAAGCTGTGGACATGGTGGTGGGTATCACCAGTTACAATTTGTGAATGGAAGTGGACACCTCAACACAAACAATAAGAAACCCCAGGCCCAGAGCCATGTCATCTCGTCTGAAGGACATACTGTAAGCCCATATACTCCCACCCCTCAGGTACTCTGGCTGAGATCATTCCAGGGACTATTCCTGCTGCCAGCTGCTCATTGCCAATTTCAAAAGGGCTACCCTCAAGAACTGCTAAGTGTTTCTTCAGTAGTTGATGGAACAAAGTTTTTTAAAACATATTTTGAAAACCCTTGTGGTTTTACTGTCACTCTAAAGATTCAGTTAAGGAACACATTGATAAATACCCTTATAAATGAAAATCAGTGACTAAGTGTCAATACCCATAAAGCGCTGAAATAAATTTTAATGTAAACATTCACTTAGAAACCATCATCTTATAACTTCAGCTCAATAACAATAAGAATATTAAGCAAATTCACAAACATTCAAGAAGCTGAAAAGTGTACAGATTTATCCAACCCACCACAGCGACCAAAGCAACCATGTCCCAAAAATGCTCACACCTTCCACACTTATTCAGTCATTGTTTTTTCTATTTTCTAAGAAACAAGATAAATAAAACAATATGAACACCCAGCATGTGCATGATATTTTAAATTACTTCATTTCCTCTCAAACACTATATTGCTTACAAAGGACTGAATTTTATGGATTAAAACCCCATCCCAGTATTACATTTTTTTTTTTTTTTTTTTTACAAATGATGCCAAAGAAATAAATTTTTAGACAGAAATATATAGATTAATATTGAAAAAAGATGCTTCTTTGAGCTAGAGTGTGCCTATTTCAATTTTATCTATTTCAAAAACCTTAAAATAACATATGTAGACCAGTAAGCTAAACTGAGGATAAGAATTTTAAAAGTCAAATAAAATTAATACCAGGAACTCTCAACCAGCAGCCAGGCCTAAAAACCTGTTCTTGAAGTAGAAACATGAGTCCTTGACCAATACAAGGTTATCCAATTTTACACTATCATTACAAAAATCAAACAAGTAAGGCCTATTAATAGTGACCTTTTCTAGTTGTGGGGCAGCCACTGACCCACTGACATGAATGTTGAAGATGACAGCTGAACAGCACAATTAGAACTAAAGCTGCAGAAGCAAAGCCTTGCCTTCCTATTTCAAATAAAAATGGCAGACCCAGCTAGACTCACACAGCACTGGCACTATGGTTTAAATGATGGAAAAACTTACACAAAAGAAGTGTCACAGAGTAAAGACAGCGCTCTTTTTGTTTTTCACTTTTATATTTTAGAGCAGTTTGGGGAAGGGGATACAATGCTACTTTACAAAGGACACAGAGGTCCCTTGTTCCAGCTACCAACCTCTTAATCACACAAAAAATGTCAGCCATCCATTTGTTTGGAATAAAATCTCCTTCCACTGCTTACAATATGCAACACACATTTTAAGGGGCTGTTAAAAAAGAAAAACAAAGGGAACCCTTGAAATAGAAGCCCATCTTCCCAGTTTCCCCTCTCCCTTTATCACTGTGCCTGCTGTTAAAGCACTGTCACATTGTTCCCACATGGTCAGGTCCTTGAAACTTGTGTAAAAGCATTGCAAAATAAAACAGCATAAACACTGCATTTCAAAACATGAGCTAGTAATGGTAGATCAGTCATGTAGGTTAGAAAAATCATTAATTAAATCATAACCTACAAATGTCCGTGACCTAAGACTTCTTTCAGATAATAAGGACAGACCTTGAACAGAATGTGGTCATGGGCGTATTTCAGAAAGAATGCCACTAAAATTCACTCTGAGAAACCATTACAAATGATTGTTTTTTTGTTTTTGTTTTTTACCACTTTCAAGGGTCATAAAACATTTTCATATGCACACAAAAAACCCAGATCACCTTCCCACAACTACATGTGATAGTACAGGCATAACTGAACTGCTTAAAATCAATACAACAGAAGTGTGCAAGGCTGGAGGTTTCTTCCAGAAAAGCTTATAGCTCCCTTTCCTTAGATCATATGGAGAGAATGCCCCATCAAACATAGTACAAACTGAATACATAGTGTCAAGGGAACTTACCTTATAAAAGCTGAATGTATTCCTTTTGGTTAGAAGTCACAAATGGCTGAAGTTAAAAAATCCCTTCATTTGTTCTTCCAGAAAACCAAACCTAGCCTCCCATTAACCCAGTCCATTGCAGATCATTTCACACAGCACACGCTCCCCTGCTTTTTCCAGATCCCAGCCCAGCAAGGATAATCACATTCCAGCGGGGAGTGAACAGATGGTGGATTCCATGGTAACCAGCCCTCCTAAGGCGATTGGTAGAAGTGTGTGACTACTGCTTATTGGGTAACAATCGCTGTCTTTGTGCTCCAGCCTTGCAAATCCTAAAGGAAGGAACATATAGCCACTCACACGCACAGGGCTTGCCTAGCAGGTGTTTGGCTGCTGGAACAAGGCAATGCAGCACAACTAAAAGCTTTCCAGCGAATTTAACCTTGGTGGTACAAAGTCCTAATATTTCAGATAACATAGACTGTTCATTCAGGGAGAAAGATCACAAGACGCTTACTTAACTTGACAAACAAAATACAACTTGAAAGTTAACTTGAAAATTCAGAATAAAAGCATTTTAGAAATCTAAGGTGTATCAGCAAGTTGTTTTCTGATTTGTAATCCACGCCAAAAGTAAAAATTGGTTTTATATTTATATATAAAGATTTAAAAATCTTTAACATTCAAAATTTCAAAAATGCCTTACCTTAAAAATAAAATCATGCTTTCAAAATAATTTGTTCTTTTACAATGCAATTCTTTTTTGGGGGTGGCCGGGAACTTGTATAAATTTGTTTTTACTGTTTTTATTGATTTTTTTGGAGGGAGAGGGCTATAACACTTGAAATTTTTCATCCAGAGCCTTGCCCAGTTATAGAACTAAAATCCCTTGGTTTTCTACACTCCACTTGGTTTAATTTGCTGCTGCATCCATGAGGGTTCAATGCTGATTCAGCAGGAAAACAGCTGTCCCCCAATCCTGCTGCTCACTAAGAAACCAGTGAATAAATCCTTAGAAAAGCAAAATGGCTGCAAACCAAATATACCACACTAAGACCAACTATAGAGATAATGCATAATTCTAAAACATATAAATTGTGGGCCTTCAAAAAAGCCATCAGAAATAAATTTTTTTCATGGGCAAGGGCAAAAAACTACCAAACTGTAAAGCAAAACAAAACAAAAATATATATAAGCCATGAGTAGATATTTGGATATTGCCTTCTTATTCTATAAGCCCCTCTGTTTAAAATTTGGGAGTTCTTCTCTTGGCAATAAGGCATGAGATAGAAATGAAATACAAATACTGAAAGGGAATCACCAAAATTATTAGTTGGAAAAGATATGAGTCTATTCCTAGAAAAATCAAAGAAACCAAGTAGGATATTATAGCACCAGAAGTTCAGTGAAATCGTCAAGTATAAGCTTATCAATATGATTCCTTTATAAATGTAAAAATTATCAGAGTATTGATGAAATTGAATTTATTAACAATGGCAACTGAAAGCATTAAGCACATGGGAATAAATTTTCAAGAAATGTTTATGAATTATGTGGGCACAAAACAGTGAACTATTATTAGGAGAAACAAAGGAAAAACTAAGTGAGAAAAGGGAATAGGTTACTGCATAGGAAAATAATTCTTTGCAATTTACCATATGCACTTCTGGTTAAATTTCCAATAAATTTTAAAAATAAATTTAACAAAGTAACTCTGAAGTTTATTTGGATTAAAAAAAATACCAAGGAAAATTCTATATGTAAAGAATAATTAGTAGTGTGCAAATAAGCTGATACCTCCCAAATTTATACTCTAGGAAAAACCATCCTTCCCGAACTCCAGAGTCCCACATCTAACTGCTTATTGAACAATTCCTAACTGGACGTTTAATAAGCATCTCAAACCTTACATCCCCAAAAGCAACTTCTGTTTATCTTCCCAAACCTGTTTCCTCTACATCCTTTGTTTTTGAAAATGGCAATTTCATCCTTCCACTCACTCAGGCTGAAGTGTGGGAGCTCATCCTTGACTTTTCTCTCTTTCTGACATCTCACAATCTGTCAGCAAATGCTGTAGGCTGTGTAACACATTTCATGTTACATTTATACTTGTTTCCTAAGTACATTAAGGGGGTGTGCCTACCTCCACTTGAAAGTAAACTTTATGAAAGCAGGAATTTTTGTTGGTTTTCTTCACTGTTGTTTCCTAGTGCCTAGAAGTGTGTGTGCCTGGCTCAGCAATCACATATAAATGAATGAATAAAGGTAAAATATTTAAATAGATGCCAAAGCATCTAATATACATTAAAAGAAAGAATCTATAGTATGCAAAAAGAAACATTAAAGGTAGGTAGAATGAAGGAAGCATTATTTAATAAAAATACTGAGATAAGCTAGAAACATTAAACACACACACATGCACACACATCTATTTAGACTCTTCATCCTCAAAACCAAAATAAAAATGCCATATAAAATCAAAATTTAAATTAAAAAATCAAACTGTGGGAAACTAGAGGAAGGCATTTCAGGACCAGAGGACGATATTTACTATTTTAAAATTCTAAGAGAAATTACAGGAGATTATCTTATAGAATGAATTATATAAACTTTTGTGTCCAAAATAAAATACAAACAGAAAGGGACAGATAACGATATTAAAAGACATATAAATAGCTCTATAATAATAATTCAAAAATGTTATTACAAATTTATTGGCTGCTAAAAGGAAGCATAACAATGAAGTAAGAACTGTTCCTAACTGTGTCTTTTAAGAATTTGTAGGTAAGTCAAAACCTGGCAGTGCCCCACTCAAAGATGGTGGCTGGCTGCGCTGCTTTTAATGTGTTTGGCTGTCTATGGTCCTGCCAATAATCCAATCTCATGCATCAGGCTCCTGAAACGGCTCACTATAACTCTTTTGAGTCTCCCATTACAGGGCTTCAACCCATATTTTGTCCCTTCTGGTTACTGTAATGAATCAACCAAATTGTAAAAATTCAGGTTCTGTTTTACTTCACCAGCCATGACAGAATCTGTTCGAAGCTCTGTCTCAAAGTAAGGACAAATTTACATAACATTAAAGGGCAAATATGAATTGTCCCTCAGTTAATGTTTGCAACCCAGGGTTCTGCTTGAACTGGTAACTGAAGAAACAAAGTAATATAAAATAAGATGTTTTTTCTGGCTATTAAACTGACAAGAGTTTTAATAATTTCATAATGAAATATATTTTATGCCAAAAAAAAATTACGTGATAATTTAAATTATAATATAAGCTATGTTATAATTGACTGTATTACATAATGTACATATAAAACTATACATAATTATGTTGTTGTTGTTATATGCCGTCGAGTCGGACCCGACTCATAGCGACCCCTCCTTGGGTTTCTGAGGCAGTATCACTACGGAAGTAGATTGCCTCATCTTCCTTCCGAGGAGTGGCTGGTGGGTTTGAACCACCAGCCTTCTGGTTAGCAGTCAAGTGCCTTAGGCACTATGCTACCAGAGCTCCCTATAATTATAATAAAACAAATCTCACTGGAACATTATAAATGTATTTAAAGTATAATTTTAGATATTAAAATATAAAATTGATAATAATCAAGGAGAAATTGATTCAGGAAACTGTGGGAACTAAGGCAAGGGTAAAGTTGGGTGTGAGCAACACATCTGTATCTAATGCTATCTGCCCCTTCAGCTCCATCTACACTTCCACTCTCTGTTTCTGGTGTTTGAGAGCTGGGGCGAATACAACAACCACTTGTGGGAATTTTTCTAATTCAAAAGCTTCACCCTGAGATTTTGATGTGTGACTCTCAACTCCCACACTTGTAAGAACCACCACAGCCAAGAACTCCTGCTACAGCTGGGAGTAGTTGAGTTCCTCAGTGGGTTAGAGGTTGGTGGGAGGCTACTGTTCTAGCACTAATCATCGCTCTATTTCCCAGAAGTAAAGATAGCCTTGGAAAACTCTGGGTGATTCTACACTGTTTCTTTGTCCAGAATAGATCTCTGTCCTACTTGTTGGTCTAAGAATTCCAGTTTACTCAAGTCTCAATTTGAACATTATCGCTGTATGAAATCTGAGCCCCTTTATTCCAAGCAGAGTCTAACATTTTGTCCTCTGTGCTTTCTCAATAATTTGGAGAGTGATGGTGTTTATCTCAGGCCACGCTTACCTCTATACAGCTTCTCCTGCAGACTGTGAGCCCCTCAAGGACAGTACTGTGCCTCTCCAAACTCTGTGTTCCTAAAGCCAAGCAATGACCCTGTACACAGTAAGCACTTAAGAATTTACTGAATTTATATAAAATTGGATGTGCATGAAGAATTTCTTGCAGAATTTCTTGTTCTAGTGCAAATTTAGAGGCAACATAAGGATCCAATAATAGGTGAATACTCATTGCTATCAAGTTGGATCTGACTCATAGGGACCCCTCCTTGGGTTTCCAAGGTGGTATCGCTATGGAAGTAGATTGTCCAGTCTTCAATCTGAGGAGTGGCTGGTGGGTTTGAACCACCAGCCTTCTGGTTATCAGTCAAGTGTCTTAGGTACTATGCCAACAGAGCTCCCAATAGGTAAATAGTTATGCAAATATTAATGTACAATTTGATAAAATGTCATACAGCTATTTAAAAATATGATCACAAAGACTATGTGGCACAAAGGAAATGCTTATGGCATATTATTTACAAAATACTATGTACTGAGCCCATGGTACAAGCTAGGCACAATATATAATAAATACTTTATAAATGTTTTACATCTTACAGCAACTATGAAGTAGGTATTATAACCCTCATTTTTAGGTATGGACACTGTGACTCAGAAATCAAGCTGTTTGCTTTGGGTCTCACTGCTGAGACTATAAATAATGCTGAGACCATTTTTCTGATACCAAAGCTGGAGTCTAAATCACTACACTACACCATCCCCTGGAAGTGGGGAAAGGGAGCAGAAACAAAACTGAATACTCACTGTGAATGAACATGTACTACACATATGCAACTACATAAAAAAAGACAAAATGCTTAGGGAACAAATTTCCCTAAGCTTACCTATCTCAAAACTACAAGAGGAGTTGTGAAGGAGAAATGCTGGTTATTTTTTCCAAATTTTTCAAGTTTTCCAAAATTTTAAATGTCATAAATCATCATTTTCTAAAGAAAGTATTTCTTTTTCCTGTGCATAATATTAAGGGGCTCTGGTGGCGCAGTGGTTTAGGCATTGGGCTGCTAACCAAAAGGTCAGTGGTTCAAACTCACCAGCTGCTTCACAGGAGAAAAAAGAGGCAGTGTGCTTCTGTAAAGATTTACAGCCTTGGAAACCCTATGGGGGTCGCTATGAGTCAGAATTGACTCAATGGCAGTGGGTTTGATTTGGTTTTACATGTAATATTGGATTGATACACTATCCTCTACAATGGTATCAAATGTATCTCAGATCATGGAGATGGTTCATGGCAACATATAGTTCTATTACACATAGGGTTGCCATGAGTTGGAGCTGACTTGTTGGGAACTAACATCACCAACCACCACATATAATATATTCTTCAGTATTTACTCCACCATGTTCTTGGATGGACTTATTAACCATTGTTGCCACTGTCAGGTGCTGTTGAGTGTATTTCAACTCACAGCAAATTCATATGACAGAGTAGAACTGCCCTACTACAGGGTATTCTAGGCTGTAATTTCTATGGAAGCAGATCACCCGTCTTTCTCCTGTGGAGCCATTGGGTGGACTCAAACCACCAATTAAAATTGGTTAGCAACTGAGTGCTTAACCCTTATGCCACAAAGGCTCCTTACTAACTAGTGAGACACAATTTTAAAAAAAGAAACTTGACCCAACGATTTTAGAAGACTGAACCCATGGGGGAAAAAAATGGGAGACTCTTAAGAAAGAAAAGTAAAGAGTAGTGTGCTCTCTAGCTCCAAGTTCACCTCTCAGTGTTCTGACACTGTCTCCACAATAGTCCCTCAAGTCACATTGTCAGAGTCTAATAATAGCACCCCAAAGCATATAAGTATTGCACGTCACAGAGAGCCAATAATCTCCACAAACGTTCTCTAGATAAAAAGGTATGAGGAAGCAGAAAAGTCAAACAATTTATCTTCTTCAAATACTGGGCAGGCAGCCACACTGCCTATAAGATTTGTTACAGCAGCCATTATTCTGGCTAAGCAGGAATCAAATAACCTTAGGAGTGTCACTGCACCTCCCGTCATTAATGACTATGCCCTCCTCATTCATACTTATGCCTCTCTCTCTCCTCTTCATTGGTAAAAATCTTTATCCAAGAAGATACTCTAAGCCTGATGTTCACAAACTTTCTCCGATCATGAAGTCCTAAGTACTTTGGTAAATTTTTCATGGTGTCCCAGGCTAAGAGAAATTCCTAAAAGTTCCATGTAAATAGTTATGTAGAAACAAGGAGCTCTGGTGGTATAGTGGTTATAGCATTCGGCTGCTAACCAAAATTTCGAACCCAACAGCTGCTCAGCTGGAAAAAGATGAGGCAGTCTGCTTCTGTTAAGATTCACAGCCCTGGAAACCGTACGGGGCATCTCTACTCCATACAATACCGTCACCATGAGTCGGAATAGACTTGATGACTGTAGGTTTGTTGTTTTGTTTTTTTTTTGATAGGTACAAACAACTTAATGAGTACTTTTTAACCTAACAACTTAGCATGGTTTGAGAATATAATGCATAATAGTTACAAGAAATATTAATATTTTTATTTCACTCCAAAATCATAACTATTATTTACTAATGGGATGCAGGTGTCAGTGGGGCCCTCTACAACCTCTTTTATCATGGGAGCATACTGAATATCACCATCTGCATTTCCTGTTCCACACTGATTTTCACCAAGTACTTCTTTTGCCACCACTAGTCTGTCAGTGGAGGCTTATTTGTTGCTATGTATAAAGCTCAACATGTTTCAGTGGAGCTTCCAGATTAAGAGAGACTAGGTAGAAACACCTGGCAGTCTACTTCCAAAACTCAAGCGATGAGAACCTAGGGATCACAATTGCACCCGATCATGAAGATGGTATAGGACTGGGTAGCACTTTCTTCTGTTGTGCACAAGGCTGTCATGAATCAAGGGCTGACTCAAGGGCAGCTAACACCAACAAATACTAAAATTGAACTACCTAGAGCTGATAGTTCTCACAGAGTTTTATAGATGTCACTGGATTTCCGTTAAAAATGTAAAATACTATGTGGGTGGTAGCCTTACGAGTTGTAACAATGTTTCTAAGATCTCACTCATTGAAATGAAATTCAGAAATGTGAACTCTAGCCCCTAGCCACCTATGTGACACTGGCAAGTGATGTACCCTCTCTGGTCCTATGCTCTTCAGTCACAAAATAAGAGACCTAGACTAGATCATCTCCAAAGTTCTTTTCAGTGCTACCGTACTAAGAATAAGGAACCCTAGTGGTGTTGGGCGATTCGAACCCACCAGTTGCTCTGCAGGAGAAAAATGTGACAGCCTGCTCCTGTAAAGATTACACCCTTGGAAACTCTATGGGGAAGTTCTGTCTGTCCGATAGGGTCTCTATGAGTCGAAATAGACTCAATGGCAGTGAATTTATACTGA
Source organism: Orycteropus afer afer (assembly GCF_000298275.1). NCBI lineage: Eukaryota > Metazoa > Chordata > Mammalia > Tubulidentata > Orycteropodidae > Orycteropus > Orycteropus afer. The sequence goes on from NW_006921687.1 coordinate 5,277,709, forward strand.
ATGGATATTAGGCCAAGGCAGATTAGTTCTCATTACTGCATTCCTCTCTTGCTGGTTTGAGAGGAAAGGAAAAAAAGGACAAGTAAATTTATTTATATCTTTAGGAAATGACATATTAAAATTTTCTGGGTACCACCCTTGGGTATGGTATGATTGATAAAACTGAGCAGGAGGTGTTACCCAAGTACTAGATGGCAATTACGCAGACTCAAAAATACCCTGCATAGTATATGCTTTAAGTAATATTGTCACTAGCTCTGCTATTAGTTCTACTGGTCCTTTGACACTCTCTTTCCACTCTTACTGAAGCTCCTTCTTGACAAATGGGTGATATTACAAAGTAAATGGATATTGATAGGATTGTACTCTGTAACTATGAAACAAATTCAAATTATCTACCCTAACTGGAGACCAAACTTAACGGATATGCCTAAAAAGCACCAGACTGAACAGAGCTAACCAGTCACAGCACTGAAACACCAAACACAACATCTGTAAACAAGTCACATTTCCTTAGATATTTTTCAGTGTATCAGCAAGAAATTTATGTTTTTGGTTAACATTATATACATATATAACATTATATAATACACAAATACATGCGTGTATACACACACACACACACACACACACGTATTATTTTTCCCTTTTGCAAACAGTGGTATAAAAACAACTTAGACAAAACATATGGACTGATCATATAAAAGGGAACGCAGTTAAATAACTAGAATTTTCTGTCTAGTTTGCAAGTGGTTAAGATGAGAATTAGAGGATCCAATGAGATTATGAAGAGTCTAGCTGACTTGATGGAAGCATGAAAATCAAAAAATTACTCATCATTCCTCTGATGTAGTTACTATTACATTACCAGTTGCCTTTAAGTCAGTTTGACTCATGGCAACCCCATGTGTGTCAGAGCAGAACTGTACTCCACAGGGTTTTTCATGGCTGATTTTCTGGAAGGAGACTGGCAGCTCGCCTAGGTGGACTAGAACTGCCATTTGCACCACCCAGGGACTCTCTGGTACGGTGGCATTTCAGAAAGGTATTTGCCTTTCCAGGGACCTACTTCAGCACTATGCTACAAAGAAAACAACGTGACTTCGGGAGAATAAGTCTACATCAGAAATCTCACATTATTAACCCATTTTCATCCTAACTACCAGGACTCTAACTCAGGTCTACCAATGTCCCTAGGGTATTTTTTAAAATTAGAACCCGAATAATAAAATGTCTTAGTCAAATGAGACTAAACTGATTCAATTCTTCACGTCATTAGACTATTTGTTTTTGTCTTCATTAAAGTAATATTGCCTCTCCTTGTATATTCCTCAATTTGAGTTTAAAACAGGTGGGAGGAAATTATAGGAGCATCTGGGTCTGTTTCTTTTTCCATCCATTCTTCATTCTTCTACATATTTTCTCAGGAAGTGATTTACCCAAAGATCATTTAAATCTACACATTTTAATTCTTCTATCTTTTTTAGTCTAAGAAAATTTCTGAAGTATCTGATCATGAATACTCCCTACAGACCTCACACATAAGCATCTATGTATGTTAAGTATTTACGAAGGGGTGAGGCTTTCATATAAGTGGAAAACATAAGCCCAATAAATTTTGTTCAAGAAGCAACTTGTGAAGTTCCATTCTAACTCCATAGACCAAAAAGGAGACACTGGTCCTTTTCTCTTGATGAGTTTTTAGTATGTTGGGGGGGGGGGGCTTTCATCTCTAGTCAGGGGATAGGGACTAATATGATAAAGCAGTAAATAATAAGCACCAGTCAAGTAGCACAGATACATTATACAGATGTCATTCCACAAAAATGATCACAATGTGAACACTCAATTTTTTCTTTCATATTTTAGGGGCTCAGATCAGACCAGAATGAAAATTTTGACAACGTAGGTCTTGTGCTCATAAACTAAAAGCTGAAAAGTTAGCCCTTGAGGTTTAAAAAATTATCCTGAAGGACCAAAGTATGCAAACAACTACAGCGTTAGATGAAATTAACACAAAATGGGTTAGCTTAAGCTATGCAAGGTTTCATTTGTGTGGAAAGAAAGTAAATTCAGCAAAAATTTAATGATCAACTGAACTCATATTGTTGATACCTAGAGATTTATTTTTGGCCCTCAACTGGTCTTATAAAATCAACTCTCTCTAACCTCACTTTACCTTTTCCACCCCAACTCCAAACCCAAGAGAGGAAAGTATTGAAAAATAGAATATGCAAGCTTTGTAAACAGAGTCCCTTAACCCTAGACTGAGGTGCATCCAATTGACAACAATGGAAGGTATATGAACAAGGCTGTGTGTGTGTGTGTGTGTGTGCGTGCGTGCAACCACAAGGGTGTGTATGCAGGTTGGGTAGTGTTGTGAGTTTGTATGGAGTATGTGGCAGAGATTCGAAACAGAGATGTGTGAGGGTGGGTCGGATGGGTATGTGTACAGGAGCAATGGGAAAGAAGCCTTTGAAAATCTTAATCTTCCCTATTTTTTTTTTTTTTTTTGTTTGTTTGTTTGTTCGTAAATGTCTTGGGTTCTCTTCTAGGATAATCAGAGCATAAATGAATGAATACGGGGCAAGACATTGTTAATGCTAGGAGTATCAACTGACTAATTCTAAGCTGGATAGGGTATTCGGATAAGAATTCCTGCCCTACATTTGAATGAATGACTTCCAAATGACAAGCTCCGAGTTTTGAGGCCTTCATCTAAGAAAAAGGCATTCTTGTTATCTTTTTAAAGGAATTTTAGAGGATCCAATGAAATCATGTAAGTGAAACTTCCTTGAATATTTGGACAACTGCACACCTCTAAGAAGTTTTAAACATGTTTGGGGAGAGGGCTGTTTACTCTGTAAGCCAAAAAATGTCAAACAATGACTTCCTGTCACTTGAGAAAATACAGAAGCCTCTTTCAAAAACAAAAACTCTTGGTTCCACTCAGTCCTGTCGAGCTGTCTAATCTCATTCCTTCCTTTTGCATTCAAACTTTTCAAAAGGTTGGTGCCTGTCTTGTCACTGTCTCTACTCCTTCACCTCTTACTCACCCCTTAACCTACTTCTGTCTGACCTGAACACACAACTGACACTATTCCCACTAAGCCTAGCAGTGACATCCCAAATGCCAAACCACAGGGCCACTCTTCTGTTCTTGTGTCCTGATACTTCTCTGGTGCACTAGGCAGCACTAATCATGTCCTCCTTCGGATGTTTTCTTCTTGGCTCCTACAGGACCAACTTTCCTGGTCCTCCATCTCTCTGCAACTCCTTTTTCTTTTCTTTCTCCACCTTCTCCCTCTTCCCTTGCATATAATCAATAAGCTAGAAGTCCATCCAAGAAAAGATCAATAAATGTTCATTGAATAAATGTTCATAAAAGCAGATTATCACAAGTAACTGTGTTTAGATATTATATAGCAATTCATTTGCAAATTGTGAGGTTATCTATTCAGGCATGGAAACCCTCACTCTCTAAACAGAAATTTTCACTCTTTATAATGAGAAAACAAAGCTTAAAACTGATTATAGTTGGGGATGGGTGAAATGAAGAGATCTTACATCCCGGATAAGTTAGTTCACCAAACAGCTGTATGAGTATTTGATCTTCCTCTTTGTTTGATTCCACATTTCATTCAAGTCTGTACTCACATGTCACTTCTGAAGAAGTCTTTCCTTCCTCATCCCACCCAACCAATTGCTGTCAAGTAGATTCAGACTCATAGCAAACCCTACAGGACAGAGCTGAACTGTCCCCCGGGATTTCCAAGCTGTAATCTTCATGGAAGCAGACTGCCGCATCTCTCTCCCATGGAGTGGCTAGTGGGTTCAAACCACCAACCTTTTGGTTAACAGCTGAGCACCTTAACCACTGCACCACCAGGGCACCTCCTTCCTTGACACCTATTTAAAATAGCAGCCTTATCCCTACCTCTGTCACTTTTTATATTGTTCTTTCTTTATAGCATTTATCACTGTCCAATATTAATTTTTTTTCATTTATTTTCTGGTCCCCCCCACCCCAGAATGTAAAATCCTCAAGGACAGGGGCTTTGTTTTCTTCACCAAGAAATACCCATTGTCTGGCACACAGTAGGTACCCATTAAGTCTTTACTGAAAGAACAAATGCAATGGAAAAAACAAAAAAAGAAACTGATGGAGAATGAATCGAGGACAATGCTAAGTCTGGGTTACCCCACTGTAGCTTACCCATGATAAATGGAGAAAAGACTGAAGTCAAGGATTTCATTTTACTTGATATACAATCAACACCCATCGAGCAGCAGTCAAGAAATGCAACAATGCATTGCATTGGATAAATCTGCTACAAAAGACTTCTTTAAACTATTAAAGAACAAAGATGTTATTTTGAAAACTAAGGTGTACCTGAGCCAAGCCACAGTATTTTCAGTAACCTCATATGCATATGAGAGCTGGACAATGAAGAAGGAAGACCAAAGAAGAATTTATGCATTTGAATTGTGGGGTTAGCAAAGAATATTACCATGAACTGATGGAAGAACAAACATACATGTCTTGGAGAAAGTACAGCTAAAACACTCCTTAGAAGCAAGAATGGCTAGGTTTCTTCTCACAAACTTTGATCATGTTGTCAGAAGGGACCAAACCCTGAAGAAGGATATCATGCTTGTTAAAGCAGACAATCTGCAAGTGAAGGGAGGACTGTCAATGAGATGGATTGACAACAGTGGCTGTGACGATGGGCATAAGTTTGGCAACGATTTTGAGGACGGCGCAGGACTGAGCAGTGTTTCATTCTATTGTACATAGAGTAACTGAGTCAGGACCATCTTGGTAACACTTAACAACAATAGCATACCCAGGAAATGGCTATGGAAACCATGTTACCGAAACATCTCAGCTATTTGGAGTATTAGTAGGTAAGAAGCTTCTGAAGCAATTAAAGCAACATCTTTCAGAGAAAGTCAAGGCAGGTGCAATCTCTAGTTTTAAGGAATCCGCATACAGGACGCTTATGCCCAGGACTGAAGAATTTAGCTTATCAAGACACCACTTTCCAGCACAGGAGAATAAGGCTCAGAGAGAAGATGCCCAGCAGCTTTTAAGATAACAAAATATTCTTACAGGTCACTGACTTCCAGGGAGAAAACTGAAAAAGGGGGGCCCATGCTAGGGTGGTACAAAAATGTTAAGTGCTCAATTGCTAACTGAAAGGTTGGCAGTTCAAAGCCATGACGTACCTCAGAAGAATGGCCTGGTGATAGACTACTCAAAAATCAGCAACCGAAAACTCCACAGAACACAGTTTTACTCAAACACACATGGGGTGACCATGAGTTGGAACTGCCTCCAAGGCAATTAACAATGCCACCATCATCCTTAGAAAACTGTGAATGACGTAAAGTATTTTGTGGAGGTTTCTTTTCATCTTTTTTTCCCCATATCGTCCTATTTCTTTGCTATCCTGTAGGGTAGCTAGACAACGACTGCCTAGTGACTTTGATGTCAGATCTCTACTTTCCTTAGCTGTGACCCAGACTTTACTTCAGTACCTTAGTTTGGCTGTCATCTAACTGTAACCCTATTCTGAGGATCTCACATCATGGAGTTTTTCTCTTGAAAAGTGAAATACAGTCAGCAGACATGGGTGCCCATAATAGCTTTTCACTCAACTGACTGCTGGTTTGGTTTTATACACACACACACACACACACACACACGTTGTGTTGTTGTTAGGTGCCATCAAGTCAATTTTCCGCTCATAGCAATCCCATGTGACAGAGTAGAACTGCGTCATCAGGATTTCTAGGCTGTCATCCTTATAGTAGCAGATCACCAGGTCTTTCTCCCATGGAGCCACTGGTACATTTGACCCACCAACCTTTCAGTCAGCAGCCAAGCACTTAACCGGGGCTTCTTACATATATACATGCACATACTCATTCATACTATATATGTAGTATGTATGGCTATATAAATATAATTATATATGTGTGTGTATGTATGTGTATGTGTGTGCATGTGTGCATGCATGTGTGTACCTGTATATATATATGCGCCAAAAGAAACACACACTGCCATTGGTGCAAAGAGGATCAATCTTACTTTTTATTAACTAATTTAAAGCTACAGGAGTTATGATTTTCGATTGAAGCAACATGATGTTGTGGTTGTTATTATGTGCTGTGTATAGTTGTGTGTAGTTGGACCAGACTCATATCGACCCCTCCTTGGGTTTCCGAGGCAGTATTACTACGGAAGTAGATTGCCCAACCTTCCCTCTGAGGAGTGGCTGGTGGGTTTGAACCACCAGCCTTCTGGTTAGCAGTCAAGTGCCTTAGGCACTACATTACCAGAGCTCCCAAGCAACATGATAACTGGGAACAATATAGCCTACACTCACACTCAACATGATTTATGTGTTCACTAAGAAAACAATGAGAAATTCCTATGTAGTTACAGACTATTTTCACAAATTGAAGAAATTAAAGCTTTCTCATATCAGTAGGTATACACATTCTCTGAAATGAAATAGAATAGTAAAAGTGTCCTATCAAAGAATGACAGTAAAAAAACATTTTACATTTCTTAAGGGAAGGGACCTTCTCCACTTGGTACCATGTCATACAGTCAATTCAATTTGACATTTACCAAGAATGTGATGCCATGTGCACATGATAAAACGGGGCAAGTTATTCCTTGCCTTCATAGATCTTACAGCTTAAGACAGTCGTTTTCAAAACGTGGTTCCAGGACCATAAGCATCATGGCATTCTTTGTTGGAAGACTTGTGTTTGCACATTCACTTTCTTTAGCAGATGCAGGACTATTTGAATTTTTTATTTCTTCTGTATTGTTTTGTTAAGTTTGTCTTTTAAAGAATTTATCATTTTATACTTAAGTTGTAGATTTATTGGCATACAGTTGTTCATAATAATCCCTCATTATCCTTTTAATGTCTGTAAGATAAAAAACTATGACAAATCAATAATACAACTCAATTTTAAAGGATGTGCAAAAGAATTTGATGAGGCACTTCGTAAGAGGCTATCTAATAACTATACATTAAAAAACAATCATTAAGGACATGAAAATTAAAATAATAAATCATACCACTGGACACTAATAAATAGCTAAAATTTAAACAGACAAATGAAGTATTGTTGAGAACATGGGACAATTAGAATATTCATAAATTGGAACCACCTTGGAAAATTTTTAGCAAAAGTATGCTACCCTGTGCCCTAGTAATTCCACCGAAAAACAGGTACAATAAGACTACATAGTACATACATAATTGCCAATGTCCATCAATCGCAGAATGGAAAATTTGCTCTTTTACATTATGAATATTCTTTTTTTTTTTTTTTGGTACAGTGTGCAATGGATACACCACAAGGTTTGGAAGCAGATGATCCTGGGCTTGAATTCCAGTTCTGCTACTTGTCATATAGCACCACCTACGTAGATATAAGATAAGGAAATTGAAGAATTTTATCAACTTCTGCAGTCTGAAATTGGCCGAACATGCAATCAGCATGTGTTAATTATCACTGGTGACTGGAATGCAAAAGTTGGAAACAAAGAAGAATCACTGGTAGTTGGAATATTTGGCCTTGGTGACAGAAATAATGCTGGAACTCGCATGGTAGAATTTTGCAAGACCAACCACTTGTTCATTGCAAACACCTTTTTTCAACAACACAAATGGTGGCTCTACAC
>NW_006921687.1:5288029-5296237 GCF_000298275.1 Orycteropus afer afer
AGAAGTAGGATTGCCCAACCTTCCTTCCGAGGACTGGCTGGTGGGTTTGAACCGCCAGCCTTCTGGTTAGCAGTCAAGTGCCTTAGCCACTATGCTGGTATGTATAAATAACCTCATTGAGCCTGCTTTCTCTTTCTGAAAAGTAGAATCTTATCACCTACCTTACAGTGTTATTCTGAGGATTAGGAATAATGTGTATAGAACAAAAAGCACTGTGCGTGATGGGTGTTCAATACAAATAAATGATCAGCATTTAGGTGATACCATTTTTATTACTCAAGGATCAATTACCAAAGCCTTTTACACAAACCACTCCAGTAAAATAAATAAATTTATCTGCCTAACCTGCCAACTAAATCTGAATCATTTCTGCTACGCAAAGACATAAGAGTTAAAAATATTACACCCAGCCTACTATGTGGACTTCCAGAGAATATTACATGCTTGCTCATTCCTACTCTGACATGGTTAACAGAGTTGTCAACTCAGTCATCACCACCCAACAACCCAGGTCATGGTATTTTATTATTCAGCTACTTCATGAATCCCATATGGAATTAATTACAGCTATCAGCTCCAATGCCAGAGGATCAAATGAGTTGGAAGGATTAAACAAATGCACCGGAGAAATGCCAAAAAGGCTATAAACTGCAGGACGGGTCCAGTTGGCTCAGTTGCAAAGGTGATCCTTACAATAGTGGATACAGTGTATGCACACTCTGAAGAAGGGCATATGGCAGGCTGAGAATGCATAACAAACAGAAGAAAGAAAATGAGGGCAAATACCTAAGAGAAACTAGAACGAGTGTGGTTTTCAGCCTACTTCTGAGTCGTCTTCCAGTCTTACAAATATATATATTCCTTATTTGTCACTATATGAAAAAACATTCAAGTCTTATAACAAATTTGCTTTGACTTCCTTTTAATATTAACATATATTCTGAGAATAGTAACCAGATCCAAATTTTAAAATTATAATAAAAATTAGGGAAAAATGACTCTTGCTATGTGTAGCATATTTTCAATAAGATTTCATTCATTTGTATAGAAAAGACTATAAAACTGGGGAAGGCCCTCATCAAGATGGATTAACACAGTGACTGCAATCATGGGCTCAGGTATAGCAAGGAACATGGAGCTGGGACAGGACTAGGCATAGTGTTTTGTTCTGCTGTGCATAGGGTCCCTAATAAGTCGGAGACCACTCGATGGCATCTAACAACAACAACATAGAAAAGTCAGGTAATTCACTTGCATTACCACTGAACTAAAAAGGTAAGACTGAGGCAAGGCAAAGAAAAGACAAGTCACCTGAAATATTGAAGTCAAATAAAAGAAAAAAATATCCCCAAATTTCCTGATCCAAAATAATTACTTGACTAAGACTAATGCTACAAACTTCCTACTCTGACCGTATAATCATTCTCTCGTGGCCTAGTGGTTAAGGTATTTGGTTGCTAACCAATAGGTTAGCAGTTCAAACCCACAAGCCACTCTATCCAACAAAGGTGATGCAGTAGGCTTCTGTAAAGATTTATAGCCTCAGAAACCCACTGGAGTCACTTTGAGTCAGAAGCAACTTGATCACAGTGAGTTTGGTTTGGTTTGATACAACGGGAAGGCACCCTGGTGATGCAGTGGTTGAAGTGCTCAGCTGTAAACCAACAGGTCTGTGGTTTGAATCCATAGGAGAAAGATAAGGCCGTCAGCTTCTGTAGGGATTACAGTCTCAAAAACACTGTGGGGCAGTTATACTCTGTTCTATAGGGTCAGTAGGAGTCAGAATCAACTCCATGCAGTGGGTTTGGTTCTTGGTTAATCTTTACAGATGGAGACAACCACATCTTTCTTCCACAGAGCAGCCAGTTGGTTCAAACTATTCACCTTTCTGTTAACAGCCAAGTACTCAACCATTGTACCACCAGGGCTCTTTTTCTAACAATAAGGGACATGTTAACTAAAGGACAGCCATATAATACAATATCATACAGCTATAGAAATTGATATTTACTAAGAATGTTAAGTAACCTGAAATAATTAAGTTGTTGTTGTTGTTATATGCCATCGAGTCGGCCGCAACTCATAACGACCCCTCCTTGGGTTTCCAAGGCAGTATCACTTTGGAAGTAGATTGCCCCATCTTCCTTCTGAGGAGTGGTTGGTGGGTTTGAACCGCCAGCCTTCTGGTTAGCAGTCAAGTGCCTTAGGCACTGTGCTACCAGAGCTCCTGAAATAATTAAGTGTGAGGGTGGAAACACAGTACAATAACCTATATAGGCCTCAGCTTGGCAAAACAACAGAATACAAAGAGGAAACACTCCAAAATGTTAACAGTAGTTATATTTGAGATGGTAAAATTATGAGTGATTATTTTCTCTCCTACAACAAAAATATAATAAAAACCCTGATTGTTTAAATAAGTTTTTCTGAACATTCACCAAAATCGTTTTGAAATAAAATATAAAAGAATACAAAAGCATTAAAGATACAATGACAGAAGGATTTATTCAAGACAATTAAACTTCAGATTCTCATAAAAATGTTATTTCAAGAAATAGTTAAATTTGTGTGTCACCAATGTATTTGTGATGAATGCTTTAAAAGTAAAGGGGATTTTACCTGTTTTTATCCACAAATAATTGACAACCTAGAGAATTATCATATGTACAAATTAAGTTCTAAGAACTGACTAAAACTATCTTATATATTAGAAATAAAAGAAAGGAACTGAAATGGAAATTAGAAATAGGAAGAAAGAAGTTGTCATAAAAAGACTCACGTGAGAAAGGTTGACAGTGAACACACTTAACCACACTCACTTTCACTGCTCTCAGAGAAAATGGCTCTGCTTTGAACCCACAGGGAGACAGCTATCAATCACCTCAACTAACTGTCCTCAGGCCAGAAAAGTAAGAGAAAGCATGCCTCTATGAAAAAAGCCACAGCACAAAACTTCTTTAAACAAGACAAACAATTTTTCAATAATGATATAAAGTATTTAGCACCATTTAGTAGTCAACAATGAAGCAGATACCAAGTACCTGTATCTACTTGTACACTATTAAATTTTCCAGATTTTACCCTGAGACATTTCAGAAATGAAAACTGCAAAAACAGTAATACTCACAGCCCCCCATAAAGGATTCCTTCCAAACCACATCCAGTAATGTCTTCTACTCTTCTGTTAATCATAATTATTTCCTGCTTGCGGAGAAATTATTTGGATCTGTGATTTGTGGGGGAAATCCACAGGCATTCGACAGTAAGAGAGCAGACAGACACGCATCTTGGGCTCAACATGGTTAAGAACGAACTAATGGGAAGTGCAGAGCTATGTTTCAAAACTCTTCTTGTAGCAGTGAAGCAGTTTCAAAGAACTACGCAAGTAATGCATTTCAAAATTCCATAAAGGTATTTCCAAATGTTGCGAGTGCTCTAGAACAGTGCGGGTGGACTAGAAACGATGCCGCCAACTGTGTGTGATTGCTCTGGAGATAATCTTTAGATTTAAAATAAATTAAAAACTGGTTTTAAAGAACCTTAGAATTTTTGGTGGCCATTAGAAAGTTGTAAGAAATGTTTAATTATTAAGACATGTGGAAGTTTTCCATATCTCAGAAACAATAAGCCTACCATTTCCCTTCCAGCAATCCATAGTAACTTCTTTGTAAAAACATATCAGCATGTTAAAGGAAGAAGGGCAACAATGAGCCAATTTCTAACTGTTACAGTGCTTATTTTACAAAAGCAAAGTGGTGATTAAAATGAAGGATTCAGTTATCATGTCACATAAAACCCAAAACCAAGCCCGCTGCCATCAAGCTGATTCTGACTCATACTGACCCCCACTGGGTGTCTCAGGTGGTAAATCTTTATGGAAGAAGATTGTCCCATCTTCCTTCAGCGGAGCGGCTGGTGGGTTTAAACTGCCAAACTCCTGGTTAGCAGTCAAATGTCTTAGGCACTGCACCACCATGGCTCTTTACATCACATAAAAGACTTCTCAAAAAACTAAAGGTTCCCACCATGGAGATTGAACAATGACATAATAATCCAAATTCTAATTTCCCTTTTCAGCTCTGGTGGCATAGTGCCTAAGGCATTTGACTGCTAACCTGAAGGCTGGTGGTTCAAACCCACCAGCCACTCCTTAGAAGGAAGGTTGGGCAATCTACTTCTGTAGAGATACCACCTTGGAAACCCAAGGAGGGATCACTATGAGTTGAAGCTTTAGTCAGAATTAAATGATAAAACCTAGCCTCAGTTCATCTTTGCATTATCACTTCTTTAAGTGACTATGTTTCTGAAAGAATAACAAACTGACAATATTGCATCACCTTAATGTATTACTTGAAATACTTGATGAAATTTTGATAGACACAATAATTTACATTTAATGTAGCTTACGAACTAACAAGTGGAAGCACAGAGAAAACCACTTGGAGAAATACACACTAAAATCAAACTGGAAAATTTAAAAATCTTCCCATCACATGGATTAAAAAACTGAGACTAAGAATGTTAGGAAAGAAATAGCCACAATATACCTACAAGCTGTATCAGGGAGACACGCTCTATGTACTTCAGACTTCCTGGTAGATTTTCCAGTGTAATTTTCAAGGCCTCATAATTCTAAATAAGTAGCTCTTTCTTAAATATGCTATCATCCAGTATAATGCTTTTTATGGGGTGGTAATTTTGTTAGCTATTAACCCTCATGCAGCAATCACTTGCTGTCAATGAATGTTATTACTGTAAGCTTTAAAAACTGATCTCTATGAACTACAGTTAACAGTAATGAGACAGACATGACATGTTAATACAGTGTGGTGCTGTCCAACAATCACCAACTCAAGCCACCTTCCCCATCCAGGTCTGCTGAGGCCTGGAGGTGTCCTCTGCAGAGTCAAGGTAGGTTTTGAACAGGAAGTGTTGGTATATGTTCTTAAGCATAGGTGACAAAGTCTGGTCAGGATATCAACATTTTTGGTTCCCTCTCTCTAGCTCAGAGAACTATGGCAGGAAATGTCAAGCTGACCACATGCCAGTGAACTACTAGTTAAAACTGGAATGGTCCCATTTTGCTCCAGTTTACCAGGGTCAGAAGCATCCTAATGAGTATGTAGCCCCCAATTCTTGACATTTATTTCAATATTTTAGTAGTTTGGTAGGCAAAATAAGAAAAAGAAAACTTACATGGAATATTATCTGATGATCTGACATGATGCATTGTAGATTTTTATATACCTTTATAGTTGACTAAATCTTTTCATTGTTCATTCAGATATACTCACATATTTTATGGATTTGGCCCTAGAGTTAAGTTTCAGGGATTACCTACACTCAAATAAACTTTATCTCATAAATATGTACTAAATTCTGCATTCATTGCTTATGTCTTAGTGTGTTAGATTTTATAAAAACAGATTTTCCCTCTTGGCTTTATGTCCAGTAATTCTGATCTATTTAATCACACATGTACAAACACACACACACACACACACACGATTAAATTTCAGAATGGCTTCGGGAACCACAATTTCAACCAGTTTGTCATAAAAGTAAGATTAGTACCATATAAAGAAACAGAACTATGTGGTTAAAAGTAAACCATCATAAAAAGAGAGTAAAAAAGTTATTAATCTGCTTATAAAATTACCATTATTCCTTTGTAAAGAGCCCTGGTTATGCAGTGGTTAAGAACTCGGTTGCTAGCTGAAAGGTCAGCAGTTTGAACCTATAAGCCGCTACATAGGAGGAAAGGTAATAACAGTCTGATTACAGGCTTGGAAACCCTATGGGGCAGTTCTATTCTGTCCTATAGGGTGGCTATGAGTTGGAATTGACTCAACAGTAGTGGGTTTTAACAGGTTATCATTCTATTCTATGTCTTAACAAAATTAATAATATCATCAATAATTACAACCATATGCATACAAATGGGAGCTCTGGTAGCATAGTAGCTAAGGCATTTGACTGCTAACCAGAAGGCAGGCAGTTCAAACCCACCAGCCACTCCTCGGAAGGCAGATGGGGCAATCTACTTCCGTAGTGACACTGTCTCGGAAACCCAAGGAGGGGTCGCTATGAGTCGGGTCTGACTGGACGGCACATAACAACAACAACAAGCATACAATGGGCCCTTCCTGTTAACAACCCTAACAAAAAGGTTTATTAGTCCCATTATAAAGATGGTGAAACTGAGACCTGAAGTTAAGGAACATTCAGTTAGTAAATGGCAGAGCTGAAATTCAAACTCTAGAGTATCTAACTTTAAAAAAAAAACAATTTCTCAAATCAAAGTACCTGCTTATCCTCTCAAAGTTTTGCCAAAATTACTAACCTGGCATTCAATAGTGAAGTTTTTACCTTATGTCTGAGTTTTTGTGTGTTTTTTCACTGAAAACTCAAAATCTAAAACATTTTGTACTTGGTAAACTTCCTCTTGTTACTCACATGGTTCCTTTCATAACTGAATTCCTAAAAACTTCCTATTTAATCTACTTGTTAGCAAATAGTTTTACACATAAGCCATTTGTACTCCAGAATAATAGAGTTCTATAGTCCATCTCAGCAACAGTCTTTTTATCTTAGTTTGCTTATTGGCTGTGAGAAAGAATGAACAGAGTAAATTTGTCACTTCCTCAAGGTCACTTTGAGCCAGAAATAGAATTCTAGTATGACTGGCCTAAAGTCTGGTTACTAAACTATGCTTCCTCTGCAAAATGCTAAGCCACTAAGAAACAGATGAGAACAAAAAGTATGGGATATTTCAAACACCTTTTATGCTGACTTCTCTTTCCCCTACCTCTGCATCTCCTCTATATTCTATATTCAATTATAGAAAAAATACAACTGTCTTGGCAGAGAAGGAAATAAATCTTATTCTTATTTCAAACATGAACCAAATTTTTCATTTCCTCTTCTTATTAGGATATGGGATGCAGCCTCAAAAGCCATTCATACTGTTTTAAAATGTATATTAAAGCCATTTCTTAACTTCTATTTGATTTTACTGCTACAGACAATTATCTTTTGACTTAAAAATTTAAGGTGGCTCACTAAGAAACATGTAGTTATGGCAGAGGGCTTCATCTAAAGAAGGGCTGCCCAATTCACTTTCAGAGGTCATGTAAATATTCTTATCTTTACTACAGAATAAGGTGACCATGTGAGCACTCAAAACATGGCTAAGTGTGACAGAAAAATTGAATGCAATCTTATTTTTTTTTACGGTATTCAAGCAAGGAAATATATTCTACTATGAAAAAGGAGATTGCTAGTGGAGTGGGCACTTATTTGGCAAAGCTAAAAGAGATTT
Source organism: Orycteropus afer afer (assembly GCF_000298275.1). Classification (NCBI taxonomy): domain Eukaryota; kingdom Metazoa; phylum Chordata; class Mammalia; order Tubulidentata; family Orycteropodidae; genus Orycteropus; species Orycteropus afer. The sequence continues at coordinate 5,295,351 of NW_006921687.1, forward strand.
GTAGCACTGGTCCAAGTTTGCACAGTGAGACAGCTCGGGGGGTAGGAGTGCATGGGAGGGAAGCACACAGGGAAGAGGTAATGACAGGGATTAACTGGGAAGAGTTTTTTTTTTTTAAAAAAAAACAAAAACAAAAAAACACTGGCCCAAGCAGGGCAGCGGCTGAGGGCCAAAGAAAAGCATGCCTGCAGCACAGCTATGAAGAGACTGTTCTGATTGTAGAACTGTACCCTGACTTATTTCTGACCCTGAATTATAACCTGTTACTTCTCTAATAAACCCCATAATTTTAAGTATCGTCTGTGAGTTCTGCGGGGCCATTGCAACAAATTATCAAACCCAGCAGAGAAGTAGAATGCCATGGGAGGCACGGCTGGTGTCAGAAGTGGCAAGAAAATTGGAGGGTAGTGGTATATCTGACCTTCACATCATAGGAATTAGCCTTGGGGTGATGCTGCTGCTGGTGAGTCTGTCATCCCCTCGTGAAGTCAGAAGACTCCAGAGGATAGCTTCCCCACACTTCTTGTAATGACTTTTGCACTTTTGTCAAAAATCAAGCATACTTGTGCACATGTGAGTAGAATATTTCTGGGCTTGTTCATCTGTTCCATTGATCTATGTGCCTATCCGTCTTACAATACCACGGAATTTTGATTACTGTACCTATATACAAATCCTAAAACTGGTCAGTGTGATTCCACTTCATTCTTGTTCAGAGTTATTTTAACCTCTCTAGTACCTTTGTCGGCACTGAACACTTTCCCTTGTTACCCTCCCGAGAGGCACCGGGTCTCCGGGAGCTAGGTAAGCACGGGCGGGCTTGTGCTTAGTCCCCGGGAGCGAGGTAAGCACGGGCGTGCTTGTGCTTACTCACTGATCTGCACTGA
>NW_006921687.1:5299442-5307854 GCF_000298275.1 Orycteropus afer afer
ATGACTGAGATGCATCTAACCCTAGCTTTGGTTTTTGCAGTTGCTTCATATGCATGTACAAGCTGGACAATGAAAAAGAAAGACAGAAGAAGAATTGATGCACTCAAACTGTGGTGTTGGCAAAGAATATTTAATATGTCACAGACCGGCAGAACAATAAATAAGTAAGTCTTAGAAGAAATACACCAGAACACTCCTAAGAAGCAAGAATGGTGAGACTTCAGCTCAATTCCTTTGGACACATCATTAGGCAAGACCAATCACTGGAAAAGAGCGTGATATCTGATAAAGTAGTGGGTCACTGAAGACAAGAGAAATCCTCAATGAGATGGACTGACACAGCACCCTAACAATGGACTCAAACATACCAACGATCATGAAGATGGAATAGCACTGGGCAACATTTCATTTTATTATACATAAGGTTGCCATGAGTTGGAGCCAACTAAAAGACAACTAACAATAGCAATTCATCAATTACTCTGTTGAGAGTCTTCCAATTCATGAACACAGTATGCTTCTCTACTTATTAAGATCTTTGATTTTTCCCATCAGCATTTTGTAGCTTTTATAGGTAAATACTACCAAAACAGAAAGTGATGGTTCAAACAAACTAAAAGCCAAAACAATCTTGGTTAACTAAAGGAAAAAAATAAAGACAAACACAAAAACAAATACATTCATTTGGGGCAGATGATGGTGAAAGAACGGCTTTACCCAATTTATGAAGAAATGAAATAGGGCACCATAAGGAATTTTGTCATTAAAACAGTAAGCAGAGCAGATGGGAGTATAAAAGATAGAGTACATATCCTTCAATGACATGCAGAACTTCTTTTGTTTTTTTCTATTTTAGATAACTGAATTTATTCTATATATGAAACCTGTACATTAAAATGTCCAATAATTGTGCAAATGGATCATTACAAAATGAGAGGTCCAAATTATCTCTCTTATAAGGTCTTTTTCAGCTCCTAAATCAAATTCTTCATGAATTATATTTTTAAAGAATAAACCACCAAACCAAACACACTGCCAACGAGTCAGATCTGACTCATAGCAACCCCTCCTTGGGTTTCTGATGCAATCTCTCTATGGAAGTAGATTGCCCCACCTTCCTTCCAAGGAGTGGCTGGTGAGTTTGAACCACCAGCCTTCTGGTTAGCAGTCAAATGCCTTAGGCACTATGCCACCAGAGCTCCCTTTTAAAGAATAAGTGCTAGAAAATAATGATGTCATGTATTTTACTGCTTAGATATCTACTGAGGGGAGGAGAAAATATAATTGGGTTGAATAGCCAACGTACATAAGTTTTTGGAAAATTTATTAAAGCTATGCAGAAAATAAGATTTATAAGAACATTTTTAGAGAAAAAAAATTTAGTCTAGAAATCAGAGTTCTGTGAAAATACCTAAAAGATAATCAGAAAGTTATGTACCTACCTATGGGAAATAAAGGACAATTCTCAAATTGGATACAAGAATAAATTCTTTACAATAGGAGTTTTAAATAGTGAGAACACAGATGGGTTGTACAAATCCTTAGATAAATAAAGTACTGTTCTGGTTACCTAGCGCTGCTCTGACAGGAATATATACCATAAATGAGATGGCCTTAACAGGCAGGAGTTTATTCTTACAATTTGGAGGCTTTAAGTCCAAGTTCAAAATGCCAGGCTCTAGGGGCTAGGTGAAAGCCCCTTAACCTTGGGGTCCAGCTCTGCCTCCTGCTCCCGGCCCACTGGAGCTAGAGCTGTTTCTTCAAACAGCTGCTGGCTGCTGAGGCTGACAAACCCAAGTTTGACAAGTACAAAGGCACAGTCCCGATGTTACCAATCCACATGGCAGGCCATTTACTTAAGTCCATTGTAAGTCCCAAGGTTGGCAGAGCATAGCAGACTGCTGAGCAATGACACGGCTACACGCAGGGTCCAAGTGTGCCATAGGCTAGAGACCACTCCCTATGCTTCTCCTTAAATACAGGAAGCAGACCACATCCCAAAGGTAGCTACTCAGCTGCTTGTGGTAGATCCCACCATGGAGTTGATTGTCAGTCTCATCATGGGGAATAACTACCACCAGCTGCCCAGCCACTCAACCAGGCCCAGCCAAGTTGACACACAAACATAACTACCACAAGTACTATTAATGATGATTTTTTGTGAAGGCAAAAGGGCATAAAAATCACTCAGATGCTTTAACATTCTACAAATTTATATGAGCCTTCAGAGAACCATGTCCAACTTTCAAACCTGACCATGAAAGGAGAATATGAAGCCTGGAAGTTAAAGAACAAATAACAGTGACCACATCTTGTTCACCTCTGTCCTCCTAGAACAGTTTATAAGTTCACATTTAATAACTATTTGATGAGTTCATGAATGTCAAGTACATCTCAAAGCAAATGCAGTTATAATTTCTGGAGATATAAAAGAAGATAATTTTTGAAAACCAATAGTGTGGATACCATTTTTTAAAGTGGTGGTAATGAAATTATGCCAAGGAAGTTTCACACTGGAATTGATACCGTAGTGTAAAGAAGTTATAAGAACTCCTCAAAGAGAATCAAAAAAACACATTTATCAAAGTCATGATCATGTCTTACCCATACAATCTTTAACCTCATGTCACTCCACCATACTTTGTAGGGAATGAAGAGGATAGAAAAGAAAAGCACAAATGGAAAAACCAAAGAAATAGAGGAAATAAGGAAAGAGCACAATTATCAGTTAACTCAAAGCTACTCAAATATAGGGGAATAAAAGTAAGGGAATTTAGTATTTTCCTTTCTTGCTGCAAACATTTCATAAACTATCAAAATGAAGAAAAAATATTGGACTTATTTTAATAGTTACCAACAACTTATCAATGTTATCAAGCTAATGTATAACCAAATCCAAAATCATTAAATCAAAAGTACAATAATAATAATTAACTAAAGTAAAGGTCAAAGACTTAAAATTGATCTGATTCTATGAACTTGAAAGCTACAGGATGGATTTAATCTCTTTGAATTAAGATCATAATGGAGCACTAATCTGATTTTTTTTCTTTTTAAATAGAACTCCAAATTGGATAGGTAGAAATTTGTTAACCTAAGTGCTTAACAAATTCAGGAAACCATTTAGTAGCTTGTATTAGGTAAACTAATAGATGCTTCGGGTGAACGACTAAAAGCAGAAGCAATTTGTGCTGCCATCTGTTTTGTCCTATCCTACCAATCTTTAAACAGCTGCACCCAAAAGGTCCAAATGACAAAAAAGTCTTGGGATTCTTTCATTCCATTACTCATCCTCTGCCTTTCACCACAATCATTTCTACAATGCATCCAGATTCTGCCTTCATTGTTCACAACTCCAAAACAGCATTTTGCCCCTATCTTGAGAAGGTGAGTTTGTGGAAGGGGACATTTTCTCTATTGGATTTGATATAGAAAGTAATCTTCAATGAAAGTAAGCAGTTCAGTGTTAAGATAAAATAATAAATGCATTCTCATTTCTTTATCACATACAAGTCTTGACACAAGCAAAGCTGCTGAAGAGTATTATTCTGTTGGTAAGAAATTTTAAAACTCTAAAAAAGAACTTCTGTCCATCTATGGAATACAACATTTTAAATTTCCATAACATGTATCAAAAGAGGTTCTTACATGTTAAAGTTTTCTTTTAACCTTCTTTATAGCTTCAAACCTTTCTTCAAGTAATAATCAATTATTTTTCACCAACACATAAACTACTTCCAGCCTAGATTGCTTTTTTAGTGCTGTTGGAAAGAAATTTACAAATAATAGTAGGTTAATGATAGCTGCAAATTCTTTGTCATTCCCCCCACAAAGAGGTGGGTCTATGTCTCCATCTCCTTGAATCTAGGCTGGGCTATGACTGCTTTTTCCAACAGATGCGGCAGAATTGAAGCTCAGTTAGTTCTGGACTACAGCATGTTATAAGAAGGTCAAAGCAGCCATATGAAAAGGACTACATGAAGGAGAATCAAGCACCTAGCTGACAAGTCCAGCTAAAATCCAAGCCAAGAATCAACACTAACTTGTCAGTCACATAATTACTAAGAGACAAAGACTCTACAGCCAGAATTGAGCTGCCCCAGTTGACAACCCACAGAGCAGAGGTGAACTCCCAAACAATTCCTATTCAAATTACAAAATCATGACCAAGAAAATAAGTGGTATTGTTTTAATCTGGGGGAGACTAATTATTGCAGTAAGGAGCCCTGGTGGTACAATGGTTAAGTGCTTAGCTGCTAATCAAAAGGTTGACAGTTTGAACCTGTCAGTGGCTCTGCAGGAAAAATGACCTGGCAATTTTCTCTCATTAAGATTACAGCCTAGAAAATTCTGTGGGGCAGTTTTATTGTCCTACAAGGTCGCTCCACCACTTGTCTGTAAGTCGTACCATAGAGTTTGTCTGTTGCTGTGAGGCTAAAGGCTATGCCACCAGTATTTCAAATACCAGCAGTGTCACCCATGGTGGACAGGTTTCAGCAGAGCTTCCAAACTCAGACAGACCATGAAGAGGGAAGGGGCCATTCACTTCTCAAAGAATTGCCTAGTGAAAATCTTATGAATAGCAGTGAAACACTGTCTGGTGTATTACTGGAAAACTTTATGAATAGCCTTGAAACACTGTCTGATATACAGTGCCAGACAATGAGCCCCTCAGGTCAGAAGGCACTCAAAGTATGACTGGGGAAGAGCTGCCTCCTCAAAGTAGCATTGACCTTATTAATGACACAGATAGGATAAGGCTTTGGGGACCTCCATTTGCTGATGGGGCACAACTCAAAATAGAAAGAAACAGCTGTAAACATCCAGCAGTAATCAGAATTTGGAATGTATGAACTACGAATGTGGAATGTATGAAGTACGAATGTCGGAAAATCGGAAATTGTCAAAACTGAAATGGAATACATAAAGATCAGTATCCTAGGCATTAGTGAGCTGAAATGAACTGGTTTTGGCCATTTTGAATCAGAAAATCTTATGCCATACCATGATAGGAATGACAAATTAAAGAGGAATGGTGTGGCATTCATCATCACAAAGAATGTTTCTAGAACTATCCTGAAGTACAGTGCTGTCAGTGATAGGATAATATCCACAAGCCTACGAGGAAGGTCAGTTAATACCACTATTCTTCAAGTTTATGCACCAACCACCAAAGCCAAAAATGAGGAAATTGAAGATTTTTACCAACTTCTGCAGTCTGAAATTGACCAAACATGCAATCAAGATGTATTGATTACTACTGCTGATTGGAATACAAAAGATGGAAATAAAGAAGAATCACCAATAGTTGGAAAATATGACTTTGGTGATAGAAATGATGCTAGAGATCGCATGATAGAGTTTTGCAACTGATGACTTATTCATTGCAAATACCTCTTTTCAACAACATAAACAGTGGCTATACATGTGTACCTAGCTAGATGGGATACACAGGAATCAGATTGGCTTCATCTGTGGAAAATGGCAATAGAGAAGCTTAGTATCTTCAGCCAAATCAAGGCCAGAAGATGACTGTGGAACAGACCATCAAATGCTCATGTGCATATTCAAGTTGAAGCTGAAGACAATTAAAACAAGTCCATAAGAGCCAAAGTACAACTTTGATTATATCCCACCTGAATTTATTAGTCACCACTGACTGAAAACCAGACCAATTGTGGGATGACATCAAGAACATAAGTGAAGAAAGCAAAATGTCATTAAAAAGACAGGAAAGGAAGAAAAGACCAAAATCAATGTCAGAAGAAACTCTGACACTTCTTCTTGAAAAGACAATAGCTAAAGTAAATGGAAGAAACATCAAGGTAAAATTGCTGAACAAAAGATTTCAAAGAGCAGTTTGAGGGGACAAAGTCAATTATTATAATGAAATGTTCAAAGACCTGGAGCTCAGCATTCTCAAGCTGAAAGAAGTGAAGAAATAATTCAAGCCTCAAGTTGCAAGACTGAAAGATTCAGTCTTGACTCTTTTGCCCTGAGTGATGCAGAAAGCAGCAAAAGAAGATAGAAAGACTACACAGAGTCATTGTACAAAAAACCATTGGTCAATACTCATCTATTTCAGGAGGTAGCACATGATCAAGAAGCAATGGTATTGAAGGAAGAAGTTGAACTTGCACTGAAGGAACTGGCAAAAAAAACAAGGCTCCAAGAATTGACATAATACCCATTGAGATGTTTCAACAAACAGATGCCATGCTGGAGGCACTTACTAGTCTATGCTAACTAATGTGGAAGACAGCCACCTGGCCAACCAACTGGAAGAGATCTATATTTGTACTCGTTCCAAAGAAAGGTAATCCAACAGAATGTGGAAATTACTGAACAATATCATTAATATCACATGCAAGTAAAATTTTGCTGAAGATAATTCAAAAATGGTTGCAGCAGTATACTGACAGAGAACTTCCAGAAATGCAAGCTGCATTCGACTGTGTGGATCATAACAAATTATGGGTAATATTGAGAAGAATGTGAATTCCAGAGCACTTAATTGTTCTCATGAGGAAACTGTACATGGACCAGAAGGCTGTCATTCAAACAGAACACGGGGATACTGCATGGTTTAAAAATCAAGAAAGGTGTGTGTTAGGGTTGTATCCTTTCACCATTGTGGTGGTTACCTTTATGTTTCAATTTTGCTGGGCCTGGTTGAGTAGCTGGGCAGCTGAATGTAGTTATTCCCCATGGTGAGATGAGTAATTAACTCCACAGTGGAATCTATTGGAGCAGCTGAGTAGCTGCTTTGAATATGTGGTCTGCTTCCCATATATAAGCATATTATGGAAATGGTCTCCAGCTTATGGCATGCTTGAACCTTGCATGTAGCCATGTCATTGTTCAGAAGCCTGCCATGCTCTGCCAACCTTGGGACCTTCAATGGGCTTGAATTAATGGCATGCTATGTGGTTTGGTAACATCAGGACTGTGCCTTTTTACTTGTCAACCTTGGGCTTGTCAGCCTCAGCAGCCAGCAGCTGTCTGAGTGAAGAAAAGCCTCTAGCTCCAGTGGGCTGGGAGCAGGAAGCAGAGCTGAAGCCCAAGGCTGAGGGGCTTTCATCCAGTCCCTAGAGCCTGGCACTTTGAACTTGGACTTAAGCTCCAAATTGTAAGAATAAACTCCTGTTTGTTAAAGTCATCCCATTTTTGGTACATTCTTGTCAGAGTGGCACTAGGTAACCAGAACAATCATACTTATTCAATCTGTATACTGAGCAAATAATCCAAGAAGCTGGACTATATGAAGAAGAATGTGGCATCAGGATTGGAGGAAGACTCATTAACCACTTTTGATTTGCAGATGACACAATGTTCCTTGCTGAAAGTGAAGATGACTTGAAGCACTTACTGATGAAGATTAAGGATTACAGTCTGCAGCATGGATTACACCTCTACATAAAGAAAATGAAAATCCTCACAACTGGATCAATAAGCAGCATCACAATAAATGGAGAAAAGATTGAAGTTGTCAAAGATTTCATATTACTTGGATCCACAAGCAACACCAATGGAAGCAGCAGTTAAGAAGGCAGATGTACTGGGCAAACTGCTGCAAAACACCTCCTTTAAAGTGTTGAAGAGCAAAGATGTCACTTTGAAGACTAAGGTGCGCCTAATCCAAGCCATGGTGTTTTCCAATGCCTTGTATTCATGTGAGAGTTGGACAATGAATAAGGAAGACGAAAGAAGAGTTGATGCCTTTGAATTGTGCTGTTGGTGAAGAACACTGAAAATACCATGGACTGCCAGAAGGAGGAACATATTTGTCCTAGAATGCTCCTTTGAAGCAAGAATGGCCAGACTTCGTATCACCTACTCTGGTCACGTTGACAGAAGGAACCATTCCCTGGAGAAGGATATCATGCTTGTAAAGTAGAGAATCAGCAAAAAAGTCGGGGAGACCCTCAACAAGATAAATTGACACAGTGGCTGCATCAATGGGCTCAAGTATAGCAAGGATTGTGAGGATGGTGCACAACTGGGCATTGTTTCATTCTGTGGTACATAGGGTTGCTATGAGTTGGAGCAGACTTAACAGCACCTAACAACAACAGGGTCACTTTGAGTTGGAATCATTTGATAGCACACAATAACAAGTTATGCAGTAATGTTGTTGTTGTTGTTAAGTGCCATCAAGTTGTTTCCAACTCGTAGCAACCCCATGAACAGCAAAATGAAACACCGCCCGATCCTGCGCCAGCTCCATGATCCTTGCTATACTTGAGCCCATCATCACAGCCACCATGTCAATTCATCTTGTTGAAGGCTTCCCCCTCTTTCATCGACCCTCCATCTTACCAAGCATGACATCCTTCTCCAGGGAATGGTCCTTTCTGACAACATGACCAAAATAGGTGAGACAAAGTCTGGCCATTCTCACTTCCAAGGAGC
>NW_006921687.1:5308689-5313247 GCF_000298275.1 Orycteropus afer afer
TATGATATCCCTTGTTCCACATCCTCTTCTGAATCCAGCTTGCACCTCTGGAAGTTCTCTGTCAATATACTGCTGCAACCATTTTTGGATTATGCAGTAATAGATAACCAAAACATAATTTAGTAGCAGAAGCAGGGCTCTACTGTAACAAGTACCTAAAACATGCACTGGCTTTGGGTCTAGAGGGTAGGCAGAAGATCAAATGGTCTTAAAAAGACTGTTGGCAAAGATGTGAAAACTAGTGAAGAAATGTTACTGGTGGCCTAAGAAAAAGTGACCTGATAAGTATATTAGAATACATAATAGCAGTGTAATCAGCAAATCCATTTCAAAGCAATGTAGAAGATAAAATGGTACATAATGAGCTCATGGTTGTGGCTAAGGAGAATTTCAGGAAGAATGTTGAAAGTGTCAACCAGTTTGTTTTAGCTGCCTATGATAAAATAAAGGAGTAGCAAAATGGGTTTAAAAAAGGAACTGTTTAGTTCCCTTTTAAGCAGAATGTAGAGGAAACAAACAAAAAAAGCACTTCATTGAGTTCAGAAATAAAACTATTTCTTATTCCAGCTTCTTAGCAAAAGAGGCACAAAGTGAAAAATCACTTCAGGGCAAAGATCAATCCAGTGCTGCCAGTAAAATGTGGCTTCCAGGATGTGGCTGTAAAACACTTTGTAGAGACCTCATGAAGATTTCATGTGGTTCCTCGTTGACTTTTTCAGGTAGACCAGTGGTTCTAAAGGTCTGTGTGCATCTGAACTGGCTAGAAGTGTGTCAAACACAAATTGTTGGGCTTAATCCTCAGAACATCTAATTTAGCAGGTCTAAACTATGTAGTAAGTTCCCAGGAGATGCTGATGCTACTGATGTAATGACAAAACTTGGAGCACCACTGAGCTAGTGAAGACCATCTAAACCAGATAATTGAAATTCTAAAAATCTTAGAGGCATTGTCACAAACACCTTGACTCAGACGTAGCCTAACTAGAGAGAGACCTATCTGAAAGAGATTTGTCTAATGGAATGAACCCAAAAGACATCCACGGGGAAACCCACCAACTTTTTAAGAGAAATATATTTAATCTGTCATCGTCTGGACTAAAGAGGACAGAGACAGTTCAAAATGAAAAGTCTCAGAACTCCAAACTTACTCAGACAGTAAGAGAGCGCGAACATGTTCCATTTCTTACAGAAAAGTAGGATAATTCAGAGGACACAGCCGAGAACCATAAGGGTGAAGACAAAAGCCACAGAAAAAACTACCAGGAAATAAACAGTTCTGAAACAAGGAACCGTTGACAAATACCTAGGCTGGCTTTTAGAACTGCTGTGAACCAGTGATTGCAATGTGCCTCCCACTGCCCCCTCCTGTCTTTTTTTCTTCCCCTGTATCAGCTTTACTCAACTCACTGCTGTCGAGAGTCGGATCTGACTCATACCGACCCCTCCTTGGGTTTCCAAGGCGATATCACTATAGATAATGAGAAATAAACTTCACTTACCATACAATTCACTCATTTAATGGTTTTAGTATATCCACAGAGTTACATCACTGCATTTACTACATCACTATATATTTTTTACCCAAAAAAAAAAAAAACCTTACCTATTAATTCTCCCCCAACTCCTATCTTCACCAGCACTAAGTAACTACTAATCTACTTTCCATCTCTATAGATTTGCCACTTTAGACATTTCACATAAGTGGAAATCATATTATGTGGTCTTTCGTATCTGGCTTCTTTCACATAGCATAATGTTCTCAAAGCTCATCTATACTGTCACATGTATTAGTATGTCATTTATTTGTATTGCTGAATAATATTTCCATTGCATGGATGTACTGCTTTTTGCTTATCTAGTCATCCTTTGATGGACATATGGGTTGTGTCTACCTTTTGGCTGTTACAAATAATGCTGCTATGAACATTCATGGACAACTTCTTGCAAGGAACATATATTTTCATTTCTTTTTGGTGTATACTTAGATGTGGAATTCCTCGGTTGCATTTTAAGTACATTTTAACCTTCTAAGGAGCGACCAATTTGTTTTCTAAAGTGGCTTCATCATGATACATTTCTGCCAGAAAGAGATGAGGGTTCCAACTTCTTCAAAGCCCCTACTGTCTTTTTGAATGAAAATCTATTGCAATTTTTCTGTCCCTGACTCAACATTTTATGTTTGGTGTGGAGGAACAAATAATGTCTCTTTAGGTGACAGATCTTTAGTTTGAAATGAGCTGCATCCAAGGAACCTCATTTGCATATGGATGTAACTGAGATGATAAAATCCAGCACTTCAAGCCAATGTACTAATGGAATGAGAATTATGGGGGTCTTATATGTGCATTAGGAGCTCTGGTAGCGTAGTGTCTAAGGCACTTCTGCTAACCAGAAGGCTGGCGGTTCAAACCCACCAGCCACTCCTCGGAAGGAAGATGGGGCAATCTACTTCCGTAGTGATACTGCCTCGGAAACCCAAGGAGGGGGTGCTATGAGTCAGGTCCGACTCGACGGCACCTAACAACAACAACAACATATGTGCATTAGTATATTTTGCAAATAGGAGAGGCCACAGAGTACAGTGTGGTAAACTGTTACTTTGGTGATCACCCTCAATGAACCAAACTTCCAGAATTCATGTCCTTCTATAGTCCCTTCCCATTATGCCACTAGGATAGGCCTATTATCTGCTTTGACCATTAGACTATGGCAGAAGTGATGCTGTGCCAATTCTGGGTCTAGCTCTTAATTAGGCAGCATCCATTTCCTCCCTTTTGGAATGTTCCTTCTTAGAACCCAGGCAGTATAACACAAGGCAAATCAAGCAACCACTGGCTTCCATCTCATCTCTAGTCGAAGTTTCAAGATCACCTCAAGCCAACACTGTATGAAGCAGAATTTCCAGGTCCACCCAAAGAAGCATGCGAGATAATAGACACTTTACCAAGGAGGATATTCCAGCGGCCAACAAACATATGAAGAAATGCTCATGATCATTAGCTATTAGAGAGATGCAAATCAAAACAACGAGATACCATCTTGCTCCAGCACTAGCAGCAAAGTTCAACAAGACAGAAAATAACAAATGCTGGTGGGGATGTGGAGAGATTGGGATTCTCATACACTGCTGCTGGGACCATAAAATGGTGCAACCACTGTGGAAAGCAATATGGTGATTCCTTCGAAAGTTGGAATGAGAAATACCATTTGACCAAGCCATTTCATTATTAGGTATATATCCTAAAGAAGTGAGAGCCATGACAAGAACAGACATATGCACACCCATGTTCATTGCAGCACTATTTACAATAGCCAAAAGATGAAAACAACCTAGGTGTCCATCAACTGAGGAATGGATAACCAAACTATGGTACATACACACAATGGAATACCATGCAACGCTAAAGAATAATGTAGAATCTGCAAAACATTGCATAATGTGGATGAAATTGGAGGACTTTATGCTGAGTGAAATAAGTCAATCACAAAAGGACAAACACTGTATTAGCATGTTATTGTAAAAGTTGAAGAAAGGTTTATCTATTGAAGGAAATTTTCTTTGTTGGTTACCAGAGGTGGGAGGGGAAGGGAAGGAACACTGATAGGTAGGTAGAGATAAGGACTGATTTGGGTGAAGAGAAGGGTAATGTACCAAATATGAGTGCTCAATATGGTGGCACTGAGGAAGAGAAAGAGAAGTACATGGGAGGTACGGACAAGAAAGATGAACCCTTTTGCACATCCAGTACTGCATTGTCAGTGAAGGCAAACATGGGTATACTGGTGGATACATAGGTGGACAGGTTGAACTAGTAGGTATGTCTATGAAGCAGGGAGTGTACCCAAGAACACGTATAAGGTTGGCAGACAATGGTCCTATAAGTTTATTTGTATGATCTGAATTCCCAGGTGCATAGTAGAGCTGACAAGGAGCAAGGGTGTGGTCACTGCTTGGTCACAGCCAGCTACCCAGAGGGACTGAGTAGTTGAACCTGTGGGCTTGGGACCATAGTCGCAGGGGACATCAAGCTCAATTGGCATAACATACTACACAAAACATTGTTCCACCTCCTACTTTGGAGAGTAGCGACTAGGATCTTAAAAGCTTTCAAGCTGCCACCTAGATGCAAGGATGGGTCTCTCCATGTTCAGAGCAAAGAAGAATGAAGAAAACCCAAAATTCTCGGAAACAATTAGTCCTAGCAACTGGTACACCATCCAATCTGCAGCCCATATGACTATGAGACCAGAAGAACTAGATGGTGCCTGGCTACCACTGTCAGCCACTTGGAAAGGGATCTATGTAGGAGATCCAGGATAGAGAGGGAGAACAATGTAGAACAAAATTCAAACCATCTGGAGAAAAAAAAAAAAGAGGGTACCAGGTTTGCTGGTCTATAAAGCCTGGTGGAACCACTGAGACTATGATCCCTAGCTGCCTTTCAGGTCTGGAACAGAACCCACACCTGTGGCTTCCAGACAAACAAAAGACAGGCATATGAGTTGAACATTTACCTGAGGTAGATACACTCCTTGGAGAGAACAATCATGGGAGAAA
>NW_006921687.1:5314476-5343735 GCF_000298275.1 Orycteropus afer afer
TGTTAATGATTCTTCCTCCAATCCTGATGCCACGTTCTTCTTCATATAGTCCAGCTTCTTGGATTATTTGCTCAGCATATAGATTGAATAAGTGTGGGGAAAGGACACAACCCTGACGCACTCAAGTTTAACAATGGTTTGTTACATTGCAATAAATTCAGGGTCCCCTTTGGTGGTATTTTAAATTTCACTTCTCTCTAGTCATGATAGGGTAGTTACTTATGAAGAAATGTAATATGAAATATATTTTTTTAAATTTTGAAAATTTAGGATCAAGTATATTAGCTTGTATTTAAATAAGTGAAATGTTACACTCTACCTTCAGGAGACTTTTCTTAGAACCTACCTTACAGATAGCTCTTAGAATCTAAACATTCAATAATGACAAAAACTTAAGAGTTTCCATGTTTAGTAGAAAACAGTAAGTATTTTGGCTTCAGAACATTTTCACTAAATAGTAATGTCAGCTCATAGTAATAGCTACTAATGTACTGAAGTCTTACTATGTGCTAGGCTACATGCTAAATATCTTTCATGCAGTACTTATTCTACCCCTCATAATAAGCATAATAAGAAGATCAAGTGCAAATGATGAACTTGAGGTTGTTGATGACATTAAGAATCTTCAGAAGTAGAACATTTATGCTTATTTTTATAATTAAAGTGTACTTTGTGTTCTTATTTGAAAATTGTTAAGCCATGCTTAGCATACAACTTTTAACTAATCATAATATAGGAGCTCTTATTAGCAGTTTCTACCATAACATACCACCACCCACCTGTCAATTTATTGTACCATGGTGGCTTGTGTGTTGCTGTGATACTAAAGCTATGCCACTGGTATTTCAAATACCAGCAGAGTCACACATGGTAAACAGGTCTGAGTGGAACTTCCAGACTCAGGTAGACGAAGAAGAAAGGCCTGGAGATCTACTTCCAAAACTTAGCCAATAAAAACACCAATGGCTCACAGCACAATACTGTCCAGAGTAGTGCTAGAGGATGAACCCCCAGCTGGAAGGCACGGAACCTACACAATGGCCTTAACGACGGACTCAAACATACCAGTAGTACTTGTGAAGATGGCATAGGACCAGGCAACGTTTCTTTCAGCTGTAATTGGGGTCTCCATGAGTCAGAGCTGATTCGACAGCAACTAACAAGACACTATAACTGAGGCCCTACTTGTCAAGCCTAGAGAAAGAATCACTTAATTTTTATTGTCATACTAATCTTCATGACAATTAATAAGGTGATAACATTGATTACAAAGGAAAAAACTGACGCTCAAAGGTTAATTAACTTGCTAGAGTCACAGAGCTAGGAAATGCAGCACTGGGGATGGAACTGAAGTCTCTCAAGCCAATGATCTTTCCAACATACTATACCAGCTCGTTTCCCAAGACTTGGTAAATACAAAACTTTTTCCCCAAAACTTAGAACCTTATTGATGGAAACGTTAGTAGAAGCTGTGTGCATGGCAGATATTCACTGTGCATGGGCCATAATAAAGTCACCCCAAGTTCTCCAAGTGAGGGCCCTACCTAGGGCTTCCCTTTTTGCACTAACACTGCTTAATTTTACCCAAACAACACTGCTGTAAGAAAGTGGCCTCCACTTGGACATTCCAGCCATAAAATCCTCTTATCTGATTAAAGAGCTGTCACTAGTGGTCAAAAACTATATACTAAAACTGGAAAGAGACCTTGGCAGATGTATTAAAGACAACTCTGAATTCCTTCAAAGGCCTCGAATGTCAAGCAGGTGAAAGTTATTGCTGCCCTCTTCTCCCTGATTAGGAGTCAGCAAAATCTCTGTCCCAGGAACGGTCCAGTCCCCACACCCTGTCTACCATCTGAGCAAAAGGTCATTCAGAACTGATCTCTTAATTAGGAAGAGGTCAGTTTTTAAATTTGTTCTGCCAATTCTCATTCAAATGGCCCAATGTTTCTTTTAGTAATAAAACCTCATATTGTTTTTTTAAGGCTTTATATTTATACATACTCTTATATTTATGTAAATATACATGTAAAATATGTGAAGCTAGATGGGATTTTGAAAAATGAACTGGAAAGTCCTACTTGTTCAAAGTGTTTTAAGTGGTTTTTATACACACAGGGTATTGTTCAAAGTGGTTTAAAGAAGTGGTGAAATGCCAGTCTAAACTTCTCCCCTTGCCTCTTAGCTAGCAAAATACTGAGCTTAGAGTCTGAATTTACTTACTTCTCTCAAAGCAATCACATCAATAGGAACTGATTGAAAACAGACTTAACTGAAAGAAAGGGGAGAAATCAGGAATCCAAATAACCTTCTCTCTTGCGCCTAAGCTGAGGCAGCTACACAGATAGATCATCAGGGAAGACTGGCCAGAGACGGGGATCTCGGCATCAGCTGACATCTCTTTGCACTTGGTAAGGTGCACCATGTGCCCAGACAAATCAATCTCTCAGGAAAGGCCGTGTGCATCAGGTGAATTCATAACAGAATCAGAAAATCAGCAGAGGGTACATAGACACCAAGAAGTCTGTAGTAAGAGCCAGGACACACTCAGAAGGACTAAGTGACAGGTCCTGTGAAACCTGTTGTTATGGCAACCAGCAATGATTTTTAGTATCAGTAACTCCAAAGAGACCTTAAAAGCTCTGCTTTCTCTTATGTGGAGGCAGCTACTGTCCTTCCTCTTAGCTCCTTCAGATTTAAGAGACCCTTAAACATCATGCCTGTTTTTTGGTCCATCCTACAAATAACCAAGATAGCATAGTGACAATTCAGAGGCTTTCTAAAGCTATACAATACTCTCTCTGAAGATTGTAGAATTAATTCTTCTATTTTTCACATGATAGTACTTAGAAAAATGCAGGCATACAGTAAACTGTCAATATACTAGCATTTTATCAATATATTTAAAAACCAATTGCTGTGGAGTGTAATTTGACTCATGGCAACCCTGTGTGTATAATAATATAACTTGCTCCATCGGGCTTTCGATGGCTGTGATCATTTGGAAGCAGACTGCCTGGCCTTTCCTCCAAAGTACCCTGAACCTCCAACCTTTCTGTTAGCGGCCAAGCATGCATTAACGCTTTGTGCCACAAAGGGGCTCCATCAATTTATCATATTTGGTAAAGTTTTTCAATGGCAAGTTTATCTTCTCTTAAAAGCAAAGACTTTCAAAGAAAAAAATTATATAAAAAGGTTAGCAGGGCATGAGTCTCAATGGAGAATTGGTAGAAGCAAACTGTAGTATAGTTATACTGTAAAATACTATATTGCCTTAAGCAAACAAATAAGAGGATTCTGAAAAATTTGATGTGGGAAATTTCTAATATATATAAATAAAAAGTTAAACTGAAAACAGTATAATTGAATTTTTAAAATAAGCATATACAGTTTGTATATGCATACCAAAAAATCTGGTAGAAACTATCAAACTAAACAGACAACACAATTCAGGAAGAATTTTCACTTTCTACTTAGTTATTGCTATCATGTTTGTTTTTTAAATAAGCACATATCACTTTTATAATTAGAAAAAGAATAATGTAAAGGCACCTGGACCCTTCTTAAATGTTAGCATGCTTTTACCTGAATTTGTTCTCACAATTTTCAGTGTTCATTCTTCTTTAGGGCTCAAGCAGCTCAGGTCTGTTTTTAGAACAGTGTCAGAAGTTGTTACTTGAGCTGTTTCCTGTATTGGGCAGCTATTTTTAATTAATGAACATTTTGTCTTTAGAGTTCAGTGGAAAAGAAAAATGCTATCACTGCTGCAAGTTAAAATAAAGAAGACAGGTTTGCAGTCTAAAATGAAAGCCAAGGAAAATATGAGTGATAAAAAAAAATGTACTCTACTAGTAAAGCATATTAAATGGTAGGTAGTATTTTATATTATGCATTTTATTTCCACTCTGACATAAAGATGAATTTATATCAGTTAAAAATTCCTTAAGGAACAGTTATAGATTCTATTTATTTAATTTCTCTTAAAAATAATGCTATATGACACATTCTTTACATAGTAGGCATTCATGAGGAAAAATGAGAAAAATGAATGCACAAATAAAATAAAATTTCTTTTAAATCAACAACTATGTACAAAACACTATGCTCACGGACCGGAAGAGTTAAAATTATGGATATTCTATTTACTGATATGAATAGCAAGCATAACTAGCCCTCCAAGCAAACAAACATTTCATGAGATTCTCTTAACGTTTGTATGGAGTCCCTAGTAACTAGTTCAGCTACTACTACAAATGGTAAAGCCCAACTACTCGCCAAAATGCTGTCTGTCCAAGCCCACCCACAGGCATCTAGGAAGACAGCCCTGGAGATTTGCTTCCAAAAGGTCACAGCCTTCAAAACCTTATGGAGCAATTCTACTCTGCACACATGGGGTCAGCTTGAGTCCTAATCCATTCCACAGCAACTAACAACAACAAAGTTTGTATACAATAATATGGCTCAAAAGACAGATGAAAAATGTAATTTTACAAAGCAGCTATCTAATTCTCCATCTCATGGGTTATGTACCAGAAGGAAGTCTTCCAAAGAATCAGTAGCAGTGAAAGAAGGTGAGAATATTACCACAGTTGGATAGTAGAACCAGAGTTCCTATGGTCTCACCAAGTTACTCTCACCTAGAATGAAGAAGGGTTTTTCCTGAACATCTAAGGGGAGGTTCTAAGAAGGCCCCCACTACACTGTGTACAGTAATGTACATTCCAGTCACAAGGATAAGAAAGGTTTTATTGTTCTCTTGCCAAACTATAATCCTCATGACAGGTGGCATTCCACCCAGTTACACTGAACTTTATCCACCCTCTTCACTCACCACTTCCCTAAATTCTTTGCATTTGCAGCAAACTTCACTATTTTAGAAGTACTTTTTTATGTATCCATTTATTTGATCCAAACAGGTATCAGGATTTTCTTCCTAATAAAAGATAGGTACCTAAAAATGCTTGGCTGGAAGAGAAGCTCTGGGGGTGTGGTAGACTAGCGTATGGCCTTAGTGGAGCAGTGAGGGCTGATATCCTCTAAGGAGGCCCTTGCCTGTAGTACATCCCTTGGCTGGGGGGAAGGGGGTGGGAGGTGCAGCATGAGACTCTCCCATGTGTTAAAAGAGTAAAACTGTGCTCCACAGTGTTTGCTCAGCTGTAAACCTTATAGACATAGATGTTGTTGTTGTTGTTGTTGTTATGTGCCTTCGAATAGGACCCGACTCATAGCGACCCCTCCTTGGGTTTCCGAGGCACTATCACAATGAAGTAGATTGCCCAACCTTCCTTCCAAGGAGTGGCTGGTGAGTTTGAACCACCAGCTTTCTGGTTAGCAGTCAAATGCCTTAGGCACTATGAGCTCCGGTAGCATAATGCCTAAGGCACTTGACTGCTAACCAGAAGGCTGGTGGTTCAAGCCCACCAGCCACTCCTTGGAAGGAAGGTTAGGCAATCTACTTCCATAGTGATACCACCTTAGAAAGCCAAGGAGGGGTCGCTATGAGTCAAGTCTGACTCGACGGCACATAACAATAGACATAGATAGCCAGGCTTTTCTTCCGTGGCATCACTAGGTGGGTTTGAGTTGCCAACCTTCAGCATAGTAGCCAAGAGCTACTAGCAGTTTACTGTCCACACTGAAAGAACCATTCAGCAAGAGGCAAATGGCCCCTTGTGACTAACCTTTCTCCCTATCATGGTGCTCTGAGCAAACCATGCTACTGGGTGATGTATGACTATCCCTGGAATAGAGGCACCTAGGGACATCTTATTATCCCTTATCTGTTAGATTCCTAAGAAGTCTAATTAGTTGTAAAACCATTCATACACTCAGAATTTCAAAACACAAATATAAAATAAAAATCACACAACTGACAGATGACAGATAAGCATCAGCAATCACATGGCCCTTCTTGATCTCTGATTCAGTGCATCATACACATTATTCCCCATTATGAATGACTGAATTAACTCATGCTAGCCTTACCAAATGTCAAACTAAATTGCAATAGGACTTCTCTACCCAATTCTCAAGCAGCTCTGGTAGCACAGTGCCTAAGGCATCTGACTGCTAACCAGAAGGCTGATGGCTCAAACCCACCAGCCACTCCACAGAAGCAAGACTGGGCAATCTACTTCCGTAAAGATTTACTGCTTCAGAAACCCAAAGGAGGTCTATGAGTCGGAATTGACTCGATGCAGTAAGTTTGTTTTTTTTTTAAACCACTGCTTACCCACCAAACATTTACCTGGTTAAGCAAATGACCAACTGTAACTGTGTCACTTTGTGGTTATGCTTCATCCTAACCTTCTATCATGTCAGCCTCCTCTCATCTTGCTGCTATCCACTACTCTTGTACAGCAGCACCTGCACAGTATCCCTTAAATGTGTCCTTTTTTTCAATACCCTGTGCCGCCGCTGAAGACAGACATGGTAATCCACTTCTGTAAAGACTGCAGCTGGGAAACCTGTGGGGCAGTTCTACTCTGTCATATGGAACCACTGAGTCAAGACTGACTTGATGGCACCTTGCCTAACAAACGCTCATAACAGTACTATTTATCCAGGCTCTCCTACTCGCCCCTCCCATGCATCTTCCCATGGTTGCCTCTAGCTTACCTTGACAGTTTTAATATACTTCTTATTTTTCTTTCATCAAGCCAACATGTGGAAGAATTCCTTGCTTAACAATGTCTTCTAAACGTATTTTCTACCACCTTCAGTTGTCCATTCTGACTCAGGGTGACCCCATGTGTTACAGAGTATGAAAGCATATTTGTGCTCCATAGGGT
This sequence comes from Orycteropus afer afer, assembly GCF_000298275.1. Lineage (NCBI taxonomy): Eukaryota > Metazoa > Chordata > Mammalia > Tubulidentata > Orycteropodidae > Orycteropus > Orycteropus afer. The sequence goes on from NW_006921687.1 coordinate 5,321,268, forward strand.
TTTATTGTCTATAACCTTGATCCAGTAGGCTGCCAGGCCTTTCTTCCATGGTGCTGCTAGGTCAGTTAGTCACCGAACTTTAGTTTACTAGCTGAGAGAAAACATTTGAGCCACCCAGGAACCTCTACCATCTTTCCCTCCTCCTACTTCCTCTTTCTTCCACAATATATCCTATCACTACAACAACTAATTATCTCTGGCTTTAATCCATATCACAAACAGTACATGAGAAAAAGAAGGCAAAGAGAGATGAAGTGATTTGTACAAGTTCAGGCTGTAAATTAATGGTAAAACTACCATTAGGTCCTATTTTCTACTAAGTTCAGTTTAATATTCTATAACATACGGAGACAGTGTAACACAATGGTAAAAGCACAGGATCTTGAGTCAGATCATACCGGCTCCACCACTTAAGAACTATGACTTTTAATATTAAACTCTCTGCTCCTTGATTCCTCATTTGTAAAAATGGGGATAATAACAGTATGTAACTTCACTTGAGTTTTGAGAAAATTTTATGAGATAAAATGAGTAAAACACTTAGAACACCGTCTAGCACACAGTATACTCTCAAACTTTATGTATTCTTATTATTTATAAATATTTATAATTAATATTAAACCAGCCTTTCAAAGTTTGCATAATAAAAAATACCAATTCACATTTGTCTTTTTTATTTAATCTCTTATGGAACCATGAAATTTCTGCTGGCAAAGAAATTAATACACTTAAAGAACTATGACTGATCCAGTTTTTAATTTACATCACTTGCTTCACTAGGTCAAATGCAAATAACATGAACTTTAAAAAGAAACTGGCACAGAAAGGAAACCAGAACTTAAACAATATTTCTACCTGGTCAGTTGGCTGTATGTTGGCTATATGAGATAACTAGAAAGTATAAAAATTATACTGAATTTTTCCTTTATGAACACCTTTATGAACATCAACACATCATAGAACACCAGGGGAGGAAAAAAAAAACAGTCTGCACAGCTACGTTCTAAAATAAAATAGCAAATATATTATACGGTCCTATTCAACTGCCATTTTTTACCTTGTTCATTTATCCACAATATGTACAAACTCTGCCCATAAGGACTAGGAGCCCTGGTGGTGCAATGGTAAAGCTCTTGGAAGCTATCCAAAAGGCTGATGGTTCTAAATCATCCGGAGATTCCACAGGAGAAAAGACCTGGAAATCTGCTTCAGTAAGAGTATAGCCAAGAAACTAGCCAAGAAATCCCTATGGGACACTTTCTACTCTCTATTCTAAACTTGTACTCACATGGGGTCACTATGAGTTGCAAATGACTCCGTGGCAACCAACAACAACCCACGTGGACTAACATTTCTACAAAAAATGAGACCTGTGTTCTCATTTAAATTCTCACACGAACTTTTCAGACCTCAGTATTGCCAACATTAATACCACCTGCCTCTTTCTTTATGAGTTTTCAGAACAAAGACAATAAAGAAGATAAATCATAAATCAAGGCCATTTAACACAGAATTCCAGACTTATTGTATATAGAAAAAAAAATATTTGTGGGGACTGTATCAATATTCCTCTAAATGAAGGCATCTTAGATATGTGAAGTTCAAAGTCTAGAAAATGAGTTATTTATCTTCTTTCTTTAAGCTAAAATGTCTCCAAAGAGTATTTTAATCAATGAAAGTACTTTTGACATTGGCATTCTTAATTACAGAGTGAAGGGGTTTGAGTCAAGATTTATAGTATTAAGGTAGACCTGAATTCAATATTTACTCTCTCCTACTATTTACTGTCTCCTACTAGCTTTGTGGGGAGCTCTGGTAGCATAGTGGCTAAAAGCACTTGACTGCTAACCAGAAGGCTGGCGGTTCAAATCCACCAGCCACTCCTCGGAAGGAAGGTTGGGCATTCCTACTTCCATGGTGATACTGCCTCGGAAACCCAAGGAGGGGTCGCTATGAGTCGGGGCCGACTCGATGGCACATAACAACAACAACAACAACTAGCTTTGTGTAGGAGCTCAGAAGCATAGTGCCTAAGGCACTTGACTGCTAACCAGAATGCTGGTGGTTCAAACCCACCAGCCACTCCTTGGAAGGAAGATTGGCCAATCTACTTCTGTAGTGATACCGCCTCGGAAACCCAAGGGGAGGGATTGCTATGAATCAAGTCCTACTCCACAGCACATAACACCACCACTAGCTTTGTGACTTTGAACAACTCTTTAATCCCTAAGGTTTTTTTTTTTGTTGTTGTTTGTTTGTTTGTTTTTGCTGGGTTGTTGTTTCGTATCAAGGACACAATTCCACTTCTTCACTCACAGGGTTGCAATGATGAGCAAAGGAGATCACATACACATAGTTAGGAACAAGAAGGCCTCTGGTCAACACTGGCTCCCCTCCATATTCAATCAGCATCTGAAGCAATGGTCTGTTTCATTCAAGCATTCACACTTAGATTTCTAAAACTGCCTCAAGTGTATTCACTAGGTGATGTGAATTAACACAAGCCCACTGATCCAAGAATTGCAAGAAATTAGAAAAAATCTATCCACGAAAGAAATATGTGTTGAGTAAAAGCTGAGAAGTTAACTGTGATTCACAGTACTTATGTTGCATTTTCTTTCTGTTCTCACTGCCTTATATCATAGCTATAGCACAAGTGTGGGATGAGTTAGTGAAAATTTCAATACTGTTAAAACATTATGTAAAACACCAAGGTCTGGAATCCAACTTTACATTTACAGAGTATAAAAATGGTGTGGAGGCATCAACATCTGCCCTCTGTGAGAAGAATCAAGGTCAACAGCCCAAGGTTGATTTCTGTGAGGTGGAGGTCAGACATACTTCCTCTCCCCTTTTTACCAATTCTGATACCAGCCATCCCTCCCATGGCACTCTCTTGGTGGTGAGGCCCCCCCATGTCCGCCTCTGGGATTTTAAACTTAGTGGGATGGCAAAACTGACCAATCCCCTTGTTAGGGTGCCATGCATCTTATTTACATTATTAGCAAGCTATCCAATCCCTTTGTTTGGCCACAAGCATCTCATGTGAATAGTTCCACCCAATTATTAGGTGGGAGTTATAAGACCGCAGCAAGAATGGCCTTGTTATAGTCCTCTGGTGCTGCTCTAACAGAAAATACCACAAATGGATGGTTTGAAAAAACAGGGATCCATTCTCTTATAGTTTAGAAGACTATAAGTCCAAGTTCAAAGGGCCAGATCTAGGTGCTTGAGGAAGGCCCCTTGACCTTGGGCTTCAGCCCTGCCTCTTGCTTCCAGCCTAATGAAACTGGAGGATTCTCTTAACTCAGGCAGCTCCTGGCACTGAGGCTGGAAAACCCAAGATTGACAAGCAAAATGGCACAGTCCCAAGATAATTAAGAAACACGGCAGGCCACTAGTTCAAGTCCATTAACAGTCCCAAGATTGCCAGACAACATGGCAGGCCACTGAGAAGACGACTTGGTCAAATGCAGGATCCAGATGTGCCAAAACGTAGACATTTCTCAAAGCTGTTTCTTATGTACTGGAAGTAGACCACCCTACAGCGGCTCACAGTAGATTCCATCATGGAGTTGATTACCAGTCTCGTTATGGGGAATAACTATATCCAGCTGCCCAGCCACTCAAAACCAGGACCAGCCAAGTTGACACATAACCTTAATACAGGTCATATAAAACTGATCCATCATACCACAAAGAGGTATAATCTTTTCATTTTGAATTCGGGCCTGGGTGCTACCAATGATAGCTTCTGGTTAAGATAGGAAAACACACTTAGAAACAAACAAACCAAAAAAGTTACGATCTTTGTCTCTAAGGCAAGAGGCTTTTCAAACTGTGGTCTCATTCTATTAGTGGGCCATGACCCGAAAAGAACAGAAAACATCAGGTTATTTAAGTACATGGAAAGGATTTTATTTCAGATGCACACATAGAACACTGAGCTGTAGCCAAAACAGTTTGAAAGTCACTGTTCTAAGGCACACTTACTGACTGCTCTCATTCTGAAAATAAGTGGAAAAGCCATTACAAATTCAGTTTCCACAGTAACACTACATTTAAAAAATCCTTTGCTGTGACAGAAAAAAAAAGAAGATAGTTTAAAAGGCTGGACTGTTGAAAGGAAAGACACCTCCCCCACACTTTAGCACTCTCAGCAGCTTTGGTGGCACTATGGTTAAGGTACTGAGCTGCTCATCAAAAGCTAGGCAGTTTGAATCCACCAGCTACTCCACGGGAGTAAGAGGCAATCTACTTCCATAAAGATTTAAAACATGGAAAACACGATTGGGGTCTCTCTCAGTCTAAATCAACTTGATGGCAATGAGTTTTAGCACTTTGGTTATAACTTGTTGTTGTTATGTGCCATCGAGTCAGACCTGACTCACAGCGACCCCTCCTTGGGTTTCCAAGGCAGTATCACTACGGAAGTAGATTGCCCCATCTTCCTTCTGAGGAGAGGCTGGTGGGTTTGAACCGCCAGCCTTCTGATTAGCAGTCAAGTGCCTTAGGCACTATGCTACCAGAGCTCTAACTAATCACTAATAAGTAGAGAAAAACTGGTGCATTTTCAAGACAAGAGACAATATATGTAATGATTGGAAGAGGGCAGGTACAGAGGGAAAAACATTTTATTAACTCTCTAGTGGTGTAGTAGTTAAGGCATTTGGCTGCTAATCAAAAGGTCAGTGGTTTGAAACCACCAGCTGCTACAAGGAAGACATATGGGGCAGTCTGCTTCTGTAAAGATTTACAGCCTTGGAACCCAATAGGGGTCACTAGGAGTCAGAATCAACTTGATGGCAGTGAGATTTTTTTTTTTTTCTTTGAGGTATGATACTAAATTGCATGCCTGGCACTCATACAGGCTTTCCTCCTTTAATCCTCACAATCCTGTAAGTATCATAATGTGGTAACTGCTATGATTTTATAGTTTGCATTTTAAGTGATGACCTAATGAAGGTCATTTCATTGCAGGCACAGGACTGGCAAGTTTGATCATTATCATTATTGACCAGCAGTGACTAATTTGGTCTGTGTGAATTCTACAGCCAAGATTATGGATAAATGAGGTGGAATTTATAACATCTTGTAGTCTCAGTTTATGAACTTTTTTCATAAATAAATGACATTTAAAACAACAGTTTAACTGACGCAGAACTAGAACCCAAAAAGCAAGCCCTTTTTAAACTAGCTATAAAGAACCTGACAAAAGCCAATCTCTAGGGATCTCTGATTATACATCTATTTAAAAAAAAAAAAAAAAAAAAGGTACATAACAGTATCTTACCTTCCTGATGGCAGAGCTTTGCAAAGTTTCAAATAGCTAATGTTTTATGATTGATGCTTTTAGAATGACATATTCTAAGTAGTAAATTTCAACACCAGAAATTTCACCAGGGGTAGAATTAAAATAAGTGGCCTAGAAATAAATTCAAGGGCACAAACTCTTACTCCATGGCACCTTGGCTGGCTACTCCTTATCTCTCAGCCCTGAAAGTATGGCAGACCAGGCTCCCTAATCTTATAGTTTAGCCTGGACAAGTTCTTGCCTCTATCCTGCCACCTAGTGACAGCAGGATCCACGTAATTGTGGACCAAATGTTGCCTCGTGTTTAAGGAACTGAAAGGTATGGCATTCCTGAGCCAACAAAGTTCCTTCCTTAGCCACTGGGCAGGAGCCAAGAGATGGCGGTTCCTCTCCTTTAATTCTATCCTGTAGATATACCTAGTTCCCAAAGTTGTCTTTATTAAGAGATACTTCATTTCCACAGGAACCATCAATGGAGAAGGCACTATATTTGCAAACATTTTTTAAAACTGTAAAATGTAACACAAATGGGCTTTTAAAAGAGATTTGAAGTCCTGGTATAGTATAAATGGGTAATGTGTTGAGCTGCTAATGAAAAGGCCATCTGAGTCCACCTAGAAGTACTTCAGCAGAAAGACCCAGTGATCTCTCTTGAAAAAATCAGCCACTGAAAACCCTGTGGAGCATCGTTCTACTGGGATACACATGAGGTCACTATGAGTTGACATCAACTCATTGATAACTTTTTCTTTTTTTTTTTTTAAGACCCATACAAGTGGAAAATCATCTCTCTGTAGACCTTTTCAGGTCTCCACTGTTATTTTTAGATGCTGCTGAGTCACTTCTGACTCCTAAGGACCCCTATGTACAACAGAATGAAACACTGCTTGGTCCTGTGCCATCCTCACAAACACTGCCATGCGTAAGCCCATCGTTGCCACCACTGTGTCAATATAACTCATTGTGAGTCTTCCCCTTTTTCACTATCTACTTTACCAAGTGTGATATCCTTCTCCAGGGATTGGTTCCTGCTGAGAACATGACCAAAGTACAAGAGACAAAGTTAATGAGAGACAAAGTCTAGCTCCTTCTAAGGAGCATTCCGGCCATACTTACTCCAAGACAGACAGACAGATTAGTTCTAGCTTCTAACAGTCCAGGCATAATACATTCAATATTCATTGCCAACACCACAACTCAAATTCATCAATTCTTCTGAAGCCTTATTTATTCATTGTCCAGCTCTCACATGCATATGAGGCACATGAAAGTATTTTGGCTAGGGTCAGGCACACCTTAGTCTTTGAAGTGACATCTTTAACACTTTAAAGAGGTCTCTTGCAGTAGATTTGTCCAATGCAACACATCATTTGATTTCTTGACTAATGCTTCTATGGGTGTTGATTGTAGATCCAAGAAAAATGAAATACTTGACAATTCAGTCTTTTCTCCATTTATTACAGTGTTGCTTATTGGTCCAGTTGTGAGGACTTTTGTTTTCTTTATGTTGAAGTGTAATCCATACTGCAGACTTTAGTCTTTAATATTCATCAGTAAGTGCTTCAAGTCGTCTTCATTTTCAGCAAGCAAGGTTGTGTCATCTGCATATTGCAAGTTGTTAATGAGTCTTCCTCCAATCCTGATGCTTTGTTCTTCTTCATATAGGTCAGTTTCTTGGATTATTTGCTTAGCATACAGATTGAATAAACATGGTGAAAGGATACAACTGTGACACACACCTTTCCTGATTTTAAACCATGCAGTATCCTCTTGTTCTGTCCAAACAACGGCCTCTTGGTCTATGTACAGGTTCCTCACAAGCATAATTAAGTGTCCTGGAACTCCCATTCTTTGGCAATCTTATCCATCATTTGTTATGATCCATACAGTTGAATGCCTTTGTACCGTCAATGAAACACAAGTAAACATCATCTATCATGCTCTGCTTTCAGGCAAGATCCATCTGACATCAGTAATGGTATCCTTCATTCCACATCCTCTTCTGAATCCAGCCTGTGTTTCTGGAAGTTCCCTGTCAATACACTGCTGCAACCATTTTTAAATTATCTTCAGCAAAAATTTACTTGTGTGTGATATTAATGATATTGTTTGATAATTTCCACATTCTATTGGATCACCTTTCTTTGAAATGGATATGAATAAAAATCTTTTCCAGTCGATTGGCCAGGCAGCTCTCTTCCAAATTTCTTGGCATAAATGAGTAAGCACCTCCTGCAATGTACGTGTTTGTTGAAACATCTCAATGGGTATTCAGTCAGTTCCTGGAGCCTTGTTTTTTGCCAAGTTCTTCAGTGCAGTTTGGGCTTCTTCCTTCAGTACTATTGGTTCTTGATCATATGCTACCTCCTGAAATAGTTGAACATCTACCAATTCTTTTTGGTACAGTAACTCTGTGTATTCCATCTTCTTTTGATGCTTCCTGCATTGTTCAATGTTTTGCCCACAGAATCCTTCAATATTGCAACAAGAAGCTTGAAGTTTTCTTTCCGTTTTTTCAACTTGAGAAATCAGGTCCCTAGGGAGCATAGTTTGTACCAGGCTGCTAACTGAAAGGTTGGTGGTCTGAACCCACTCAGCAGTGCCACAAGAAGAAGGACTGGAGATCTGCTTCCATAAAGACTACAGCCAAGAACATCCTATGGAGCTCAGTTCCACTATGTAACACATGGGTTGCCATGAGTCATAAAAGATGCAACAGCAACAGGTTTGGTTCGTCTGTTTCTCAGACCTTATCCATCTGTTAGACTCAGTGCCACCGTGCTGCATGTAACTCTGGGGGACAGAGGGAACCCTCACATCCTAGGACATGTGAACACCAGGAGGCATATAACGCCAGGAAGTTCCATCACACTCATGGGCCCTGATTAAACTCATCACTGTTTCTCTGAGTTTACTCTCCAAAACTTGCCAAAACTCCCCCTTACTCCTTTCTTGGAGTCAGCAGCTTCCTGGGCTTATGCAAAGGTAAGCTCCAAAAACGTGTCATTATTTTTAAAAACCCCTTCAAGCATACCTTTAACAATCTTTGTTATTCAAGTGTCCAATTGTCTCCTTAGCTTTCCATAGTTCAGTTTTGGCTCCTGCCACATTCAAAATAGAAAGGCCCTCTGTGAGAGATCACAAGGTTGGCCAAAAAGGGTCAACGATGCACAGTTACATAACATATTTCCACAAACTGCTTCTTTTCACACAGGAGGGAAAAACTGATGCTAATTCCCTTTCTTTTTTCCCCCCCAATTAATTATTTCATTGAGAGGCAGGATGGTTCAGAGATAGGCGTAGAGAAAGTAAAAGGGACCTACATTTACTAAGCAACTACTTGTGACAGTTTTGGTGGCATAGTGCCTAAGGTATTTGACCGCTAACCAGAAGACTGGTGGTTCAAACCCACCAGCCACTCCTTGGAAGGAAGGTTGGGCGATCTACTTCTGTAGTGATACTGCCTCAGAAACCCAAGGAGGGGTCGCTATGAGTCGGATCCGACTCCATGGCAGTGAGAGTTGAGAGTTTGTGACATATGGGCCTCTACATACAGTTCATCTCTTCCAAGGAAAATTAGAGCAATGCTTCCAGAGCCAAAACCATGGATGGAATTGCTTGTTTTTTTTAGTTACTAGTGTTACTCGCCAGCTCTGGTGTCATAGTGCCTAAGGCATTTGACTGTTAACTGGAAGGCTGGCAGTTCAAACTCATCAGCCACTCCTCAGAAGGAAAACTGGACAATCTATTCCCATAGAGATACCACTTTGGAAATCCAAAAGGGGTCGCTATGAGTTGGAATCAACTCAACGGCAGTGAGTTTGGTTTTTTGGAGTGTTACTCAAAAGGACCTCTGGTGACACAGTGGTTAAGGCATTTGGCTACTATCAAAAGGACAGGGTTCAAACCCACCAGCTGCTCCACAAAAGAAAGATGAGGCAGTCTGCTTCTGCAAAGATTTACAGCCTTGGAAACCAAATGGGGGTTGCTATGAGTCAGAACCAATTCAATGGCTTTGAGTTTTTGAGTTTGAGTGTTACTCAAAGCTGCCCCGGTGGTGCAAACAGTTAAGTGTTTGACTGCTAACTGGTGGTTCAAATTCAACTAGTGGCTCTATGGCAGAAAGACATGGTCATCTACTTCTGTAAAGACTATCACCAAGAAAACCCTAGGGAGCACACTCTGTTACATGGGGTCACTTGAGTCAGAATCAACTACATCACCTAATACCAACCGTGGTACTGACCTTGGAAAGCCTATTACTTAAACTCCCAAGCTCTTGTTTTCTCTTTTATAAAATAGGGATAATGCTTCCTATAATGTTGACTAAACTGACACACACTATGCCTGCCAAGCTGGAAGTTTGGGTTATTTTTCCTCCTTTATGTCACCCCACTTCTACTTTCTTTTAACAACTGTTTTTTCTTTGTTTGGGTTTTTGTTTTATTTTCTTTTGCTAAGTACAGTGGCAAGAATGTTTATTATAAATCGCCTCCAGATTTTGTCTATTGAAAAAAAGAAGTGGACAACTATTTGTGCAATAGTTTAGTTTGAAATAAAATTATATAGTAGCCTCCTCAACAATGAAAAAGAAATAGACCGAAGGCAAATGGTTGCAATAACGTTGGTTTAAAAGGTACACAATCCCTGGGAAGACTGTACAATATAAACAAATGGTAGGGAAAGTCTTGAAAAGAAAAGAGAGAGAAGCAGATAGAGAATATTTAAAGATATATATGTATATATATTATAATGAAATAATATCAATGCACTATTGAGCACTTAACTGTGTGCTGGATACTGGGTTAAAATTTTGCAGGCACCACTGTATTTGACACTCGCTAAAAAAAGGCAAAATGTGGGATCAATTGCACAAGCATTTAAGGCTGTCACCTTGAGAATGGAAAAGTAATTTTTCTACCAACTTTCCTATCACAGAAATGCAGTGTTTACTTCTCGTTAACCACTTGATATTATAGAGAAACTAAAGCAAATCCCTAAGTAAAAAGGCCACATTTAAAGCCTTTATAAAGATGAAAAGAAATGAAAATAGTTACATGGCAAAGGGCAAAAACTGTGAGAAGAGGAGGCACAGCAGATATTTCCACTTAAAAAATGCTCAACATTCTTCAAATTCTCCCAGCAAGGTTTCTGTTTGCTTTATAGCATTTCTCAGTGCTCTGTGGAAATATGTGGATTCAAATTTAACTTCTGCTAGTGGTATAAATTCACAGCAGATAAATAAACCACCTGGAAAAAAAAGATCAAAAGAGGTTGAGAAAGATGAATAAATGGATGTATCATTAAAACTCATCATACAAAAGACTCTTAAGCTTGGGGCATTTTTCTTCGTCTTGTGAACTTATAAAACTAGAAGATATTACTTGAAAGCTTTTGTTACTAGCCTGGGGCTATGAAAGCTTTCATCTGAAAAGGAAAACAAACACACACTACATTTGGTATCTACAGCAGTTTTAATTGCTTGAATAAACTCAAAAACCAAACTCACTGCTGTCCAGTCAGATCTGATTCATAGCAACCCCTCCTTGGGTTTCCGAGGCAGTATCTCTATGGAAGTTGATTGCCCAGTCTTCCTTCCAAGGAGTGGCTCGTGGGTTTGAACCCCCAGCCTTCTGGTTAGCAGTCAAATGTCTTAGGCACTATGCCACCAGAGCTCCCCCAATTGCTTGAATAGTAAAATATTATTAATTTTGCCACATGCTTCTGCCTCAAACTATTAATTTCCCAAGAGAAAACTATTTTTTCCTAAATATTCTATTATCACACAAACTTCCAAAAAGACCCAACTCACTGCCATCGAGTCAGATCTGACTCATCAATAGTAACTTTGAACATGATGAATAAGTTACAGACTCTAAAAACAGTACATGTCTCGTACGGATTAGAGGTCTCGTGTAGGGTTAATATAAATACAATCTTATAAAAAATTCAACTACTTATCTACTTAGAAAAACAGGTTACTTGTATTCTGTATCTCAGCTAATGGAATTTTCAAATATCCAGTTACTCAACAGATGTAATATGTAGAAAGAACATGAGTTTGAAAGTAAGAGACCTAACTTGAAGTACTCAGTCTGCAACTCAGTAACTACAATCTTAGACAAGATATTTAACTTTCTCTAACTCTTAATTTTGCCATCTATAAAATGGCAATGTCTGTTTAAGGATTACTCTTCACACTGCATCATATAACATATCCAACGTAACCACATAACCACTTAGCTTGCAATAGAATCTAAGTAAATTTTCAAGTGACCAACCCCATCCTTTTCAATAACCTAGAAATCTTGAAGTAGCATTTTTCAACGGCAATGTACATTCAAATCACCTGGGGGAGAGAGAGAGAAGTTTTTTATAAATTAGTACTGCTGGTGATTCTTTTATCACTAACGTTAATAATTCCTCATCTTTCAATACCCAGCTCCCATCTATCACCACATCCTGGGGCATCTACCTTGGTATAGCTTCTCCTTCTACAGTTTCAACTATACCTTCTCTCTGCCTTCATTTTTCAACTTCTCAAAACCAGCTGTCTGAAAACTTTTTCATCATGCAAACAACTCATTAAAATTTCTTGACTCTGCATCCCTAATATAAGTACATTTATAAATTCTCAAAGTGTACTACTTTACTAATAAATCAAAATATACAAACAGAACTTTTAATAAAACACAGAAATAAAATGAAAAGTCAATTTCCTAACATTAGTTAACATCTCAAGGTACATACTTAACAACAGTACATGTAAGTTCAAATTTCAAATAATTTTCATGATAATTCTGATTTTATATTACATTCATTCACTCATTAACAGTCACTGACTTGGTTCCCTAGTTGTGCTATAACAAAAATACCACAAGTGGATAGCTTTAACAAATAGAAATTTATTCTCTTACAGTTGAGGAGTCCAAATTCAGAGTGTCAGATTTGGTGGCTGGGTGAAGGCCCCTCGACCCTGGGCTTCAGCTCTGCCTCTAGTTCCTGGCCCACTGGAGCTGGAGGCTTCTTTATGAGTCACTGCTACTGGCTGCTGAGGCTGACAAATCCAAGGCTAACAGGTAAAAAGGCACAAGCCTCAGATTGGCGGGCAACATGGCAGGCCACTGGTTTGAATCCAGGAACTGGAGATGAAGACTTCGCCAAATGCAGGATCCAAAGTGCCAAAAAGCTACAGATCTTTCCCAAAGCTTCTCTGTATATACTGGAAGCAGGCCACACCCTAAAAGCAGCTCTCCTTCTACTGATTAAAGTCTCATAGCAGATTACCATGGAGTTGATTACCCAAGCTCATCATGAGGAGTAACTACATCCAGCTGCCAAACCACTCGAACCCACAACCTAACCAAGTTAACACAACTTAAACTACCACAGTCACTTTCTTATTCTATCTGGTTAGACAGTAATTTTTTAGGGTCAAAATGTAACTAAGAGAGTTACTAGAAATGCTGTTGTTGGTGTTGGGTGTCATTAAGCCAAGTCCAACTCACAGCCAACCTCATATGACAAAGTAGAAGTGTCCCACAGGGTTTTCTAGGCTGTAATATTTACAGGAGCAAATCACGAGGTCTTTTCTCCCACAGAACCACTGGGTGTATTTAAACCATGAACCTTTCAATTAGCAGCTGTGCACAGGTCTATTATTTACTTGCTGTTTACTTGTACTGTTAGCTTTATACTCAAAATGTAGGTAGTTTTTGTTTTGAAGTTTTAATAGCGATTTGAGCAAAAGTTTACAGAGCAAATTTGTTTTCTATTCAACAGTTCACACACATTTTGTTTTTTGACATTCACTGTAATCCCCACAATGTAACAACACTCTTCCCACTTCCTCCCTGTGTTTACCATTTCCCTTTATGCCTTCTTAGTTTTATCCCTGAGCAAATGCTGCCCTTTTGATCTTGGATGGGGGATGGTTCTACTGAGGGCATACTTTCCCAGTATTATTGTTCACCTTATAGGCCTATCATTTGGCTGAAACTGAGCCGAAGGGATGAGTTCAGTTCCAGGCTTGAAAGGTATCTGAGGGCCACAGTGTCAGGGGTTCCACCAGTCTCTATCAGTTCCATAAGTCTGATTTTTTTTCATGATTTTGAGTTCTGTTCCACATTTTTCTCCCACTCTATCTGGGACCTCCTATTATAATCCCTTTCAGAGTAGTCAGCAGTGATAGCTGGGTACCATCTAATTCTTCTAGTCTCAGGGTCATGAAGGCTTGGGGTTCACCTAGTCTATTAGTCCTTGGGACTAACTATTTCCTTGCATCTTACATTTTCTTTGCTTTTCTTTGTTCTAGATGGGAAAAGACCAATGGTTGCACCTTAGATGGCTACTCACAAGCTTTAAGATCCCAGTCACTACTCACCAAAGTAGGATATAGGACACTGTCTTTCTGAATTATGTTATGCCAATTGACCTCAGTGTTCCCTGACACTATGGCCCTGAGATGTCATGCCCAGTGACTCATTCCCTCAAGGGCCTCATTATGACTAAGATGTTTTAGTAAATTTGTCCCCTGTAGGCTCTACTACATTCATGGATATATTTGCAACACATATAAATCCATATGTAGAAATATCTTCTGTCAAGCTTATATATATATATTCTTAAGTGCAGTCTCATTTGCCTTCCCATCCCTGTTCAGCTTTAGTGTCTATGTAACCACTCAGACTTTTGTTACTGTTGTTATTGTAGGATTGTGTATGTAAAAGTATGTACCTTTGCTGCCTTTAACTTTTGTTAACTCCTCTGCCTTGATCATTTTTTGATGACCTCCTCCTTTTTGTACATTGCCTTTCCTTTCAACTAAGTTAATACATGTCTCCCTCTAGTTAGTGATTTACCCTCTTCCCTTCCCATCCCTGGTAACCTCCAAAGGATGATTCTGTGTGTGAATCTTTCTTGTCTTTCCACAAGAGTGGTCTCATACAATATCTGTTCTGTTGTAATTTACTAATTTCACTCAGTATAATGCCCTCTAGGCTCTGGTAGCATAGTGCCTAAGACACTTGCCTGCTAACCAGATGGCTGGCAGTTCAAACCCACCAGCCACTCCTCGGAAGGAAGGTTGGGCAATCCTACTTCCGTAGTGATACTGCCTCAGAAACCCAAGGAGGGGTTGCTATGAGTCGGGGCCAACTTGACGGCACATAACAACAACAACAACAACAGGCTCATCCATGTAATGAGATGTTTCTCAGATTCATTGTTATTCTTTAACATTGCACAATATTTCACTGTGTATGTACTATAGTTTATTTATCCATTCATCTGTTGATGGGCACTTAGGTTGCTTCCATCTTTTGGCTATTGTGAATGATGACACAATGAACATGGGTTTATGCAGCTGTTCATGTCACATAGGATATACACCTAGAAATGGGATTTCTAGATCATATAGTATTCCTATTTCCAACTTTTTGATGACACACCCTATCATTTTCTACAGTGGCTGCACCATTTTGCAGTCCCACCAGTAGTGTATTAGAGTCACAATCTATGTACCCTTGCCAGTGTTTATTGTTTTCTGTTTTATTGAACTCTGCTATTACTGCTGGGTGAGATGATTCGGTGCAGTGAATTACTTGGTAAGGCTCTTCTAGATAGTCTTTTTGATTTCTACCAGACAACTGGGTGGGACTATGCAAATGTGAGTTGCTTATCGCCCACCAAGGGGGGGGGTGCTAATAATGTAAATAAGGTACATGGCAACCTTGTGGGAATAAAAAAAAATAAAAATAAATTTTGAAAAAAAACCTCACTGCTATCAAGTCTGATCTGACTTATAGTGACCCCTCCTTGGATTTCCAAGGCAGTATCACTAAGGAAGTAGATTGCCCAACCTTCCTGCTGAGGAGTGGCTGATGGGTTTGAACCTCCAGCCTTCTGGTTAACAGTCAAATGCCTAAGGCATGATGCCACCAGAGTTCCCTTTGTGGGGGTGGGACCATGCAAATAATGTGCATGAAACCCTAACATGGGGATTGGTCAGCTTTGCCATCCTACAAGGCTTAAAATGAGGCACCCTTGAGGTGGAAAAGGGGGATCTCACTGCCATCAAGAGAGAAAAGTTGGGAAGCATGTCCTTAGACCTGAGATCCCCATACTGAGACAGTAGACAGATGTGGCAAAGAGAGACAGAGGCAGCAGAACGAAAAGACTGGCAATGAGACAGAGTGGTGGGCTTCCCAACCCATGGAGCAATAAATCTGAATGCTCAGGCAGGAGGCTTGCTGGTGGAGTGGGTTTCCTGTCTGGGCACCTATTCAGCAAAGCAAAAAGAGCTTTGCAACACTGGCCAAAGCTGGGCAGATTCACCCTAAGCCAGAGAGAAGCATGCCTGAGGTAGGGTTGATAAGAAGCTGTCTTGATTGAAGAACTATCCTGACTTGTTTCTGATGCAGAATTGTACCTGTTATTTCCCAAATAAACCCAACCATCTTGAGTATTGTCTGTGAGTTCTACGTGGCCCCTACAATGAATTATCAAACCCAGTAAAGAGTGCAGTGGCAGGGCCAGTTGGTGTCAGAATTAGCAAAGGGTTAGAGGGTGGCAGCATATCTGACCTCCTCCTCATAGGCTATTGATGCTGATTGCTCTCTCCCCTGATGAGGTCAGAGGAAGCTGGAAAAAGCTGCCCCCATGCCCTTTTTGCAGATGATATCTCATTACTGTGTTAACTGCACCTCTCTTACAGTGTTTCTTCATGTGTTTATTAGCTGCCTGAATGTTTTCTTTGGTGAAGTATCTGTTCATATTCTTTGCTTACTTTTAATTGAATTTTTTGGAGTTTTTTTTTGTCGTTGACGTTTTCCATAAATTTGAGAGATTTGCCCAACACAAAGCATTGTTTGATTTCTTGACTCCATAGGCATTGATGAGGATCCAAGTAAAATGACATCCTTGACAACTTCATTCTTCTCTCCATTTATCATGATGTTGCTTATTGGTCCAGTTGTGAGGATTTGTTTTTAATATGTTGAGGTGTAATCCATATTGAAAGTTGTAGTCTTTAATCTTCATCAGTAAGTGCTTCAAGTCACCTTCATTTTCAGCAAGCAAGGTTGTGTCATCTGCATATCACAGGTTGTTAATGAGTCTTCCTCCAGCCCTGATGCTATTTTCTTCATATAGTTCAGCTTTTTGGATTATTTACTCAGCATACAGATTGAGTAAGTATGGTGAAAAGATACAATGCTAATGCACACCTTTCCTGATTTTAAACCATGCACTATCCCCTTGTTCTGTTTGAACAACAGCCTCTTAGTCTATGTTCTTCATGAGCACAATTAAGTGTTCGGGAATTCTCATTCTTCTCAATTGTATCCATAATTTGTTTTGATCCAGACGGTTGAAAGCCTTGCATAGTCAATCAAACACAGGGAAGCATCTTTGTAGTATTCTCTGCTTTCAGCCAAGATCCATCTGACATTAGCAATGATAGCTCTCTTTTAATGTCCTCTTCTGAATTGAAATTTCTGGCAGTTCCCTGTCAATATACTGCTACAACCATTTTAAAATTATTTTCAGCAAAATTTTACTTGCATCTGGTATTAATAATACTGTTCAATAATTTCCACATTCTATGGAAATATGTGGGCATAAATATGGCTCTCTTCTAGTCAGCTGGCCTAGGTAGCTGTCTTCCAAATATCTCATCATAAATGAGTGATCATTTCTAGTGCTGCATCTGTTTGTTGAAACATCTCAATAAGTTTTAAGTATGTACTCTCAATTATGTTGAGGAATTGCCCTTCCATTCCTTTTTTGCTGAGAGTTTTTATCAGGAATGTGTGTTGGATGTTATCCAATGCCTTTTCTGCATCGATTGATACAATCATGTAATTCTTTTATTTATGTAGTGTATTATGTTGATTGTTTTTCTAATGTTAAACCATCAGTGCACATCTGGTATGCATCCTGCTTGATCATGATTTTTTTTTTTTTTTTAATGTTGTTGGATTCTATTGACTAGGGTTTTGTTGAAGAGTTTTGTACCTATGTTCACAAGAGATATTGTTCTGTAATTTTTGTTTTTACGGGTATCTTTGCCTGGCTTTGGTATCGGGGATACGCTTGTATCATAAAATGAATTTGAGAGTACTTCATCCTTTTCTATGTTCTGGAATAGTTTGAGTAGAATTGGTGTCAACTCTTCTCTGAATGTTTGGTAGAATTCTCCAATGAAGCTGTTTGGAACAGGACATTTATTGGGAAATTTTTTTTTACCATCTGTTCAATTTCTTGTTATCAAGTGTTTTCACAATCTAACTGAGTCTCTGCTAGTTTAGGAAGGTTGATTGTTTCTAGAAACTAAAATATGGTTTATTTTAAAGGAGTATTTTGAAGCTCATATATCATTCCGTGAAAGTTTAGTTAAAGCTAGACAATACACTCAATAAATCCACCAACCCAAGTACATATAAACTGAAATCAAAATGCTAAAAGCAAAGGACCAAAAAATGACATCCCCATTCTTCTTTCAGGATACTTTAGCTACTAGCCAGATGCAACATGTGGCAATGCATCAATAGGACTAGGGAGTCACTGTCAACATAAATACATTGTAGTAACACAATTTTTTAACATATAATGAATGTTAGTAAAGCTGAATTTTTCTAATAAGGATAAATAGAAATTCTAATGTTTTATCCCAACACATTAATTATCTTGCGTAGTCTCAATGGAGACTTCTTGCCCTTAAACTCTTAAAACAGCTTCCTGTCAGACTTTTTCCCTCCCAGGCTATCTTCCACATTCCTTACAACTGTACCTTTCTGTATTATGAATCTAATCTTGTTACCACCACCACCATCATACCCTCTTTAAACCCTTCAGTGGTACTCTACTGACTACTAGGTAAATCCAAACTCTTCAGCCTGACATAAAAAGCCTATGGCAATAATAACCAAAAAATATGTATGTGGTTACATAGGTAGAAGTATATGCATATAAATCTATAGAAAGGCATATACGAGTGTATCATATGTAGGTACAGGTGTATTTACATATGTCTATAATATGCTGAACATAATGAACATAATGGCATATGTAATATGCCATTAATTCAAGTCCATTGAAAGTCCCAAAGTTGGCAGTGCATGGCAGGCTGCTGAACAACAACACAGCTACATGCAGGGTTCAAGCGTGCCACAAGCTAGAGACCATTCCCAAAGCTGCTGCTTATATGCAAAGCAGACCACATCCCTGAAAGCAGCTACTCAGCGGCTTGTGGTAGATCCCACCATGGAGCTGACTGCCAGTTTCATCATGGAGAAAAACTACCACCAGCTGCCCAGCCACTCAACCAGGCCCAGCCAAGATGA
Source organism: Orycteropus afer afer (assembly GCF_000298275.1). NCBI lineage: Eukaryota > Metazoa > Chordata > Mammalia > Tubulidentata > Orycteropodidae > Orycteropus > Orycteropus afer. Next base: position 5,339,925 of record NW_006921687.1, read on the forward strand.
CACACAACCTTAACTACCACAGGTGCTATTTGTTCCCTTCATGCAGAATATAGTAAACTCCCATTGTTTGATCCCGCTCTTAATAATCCTTCAAAAATCTAGTTCAAATATCAGTATTTTTACTTCATATACTGCCATGGGCAAACTTAGTTGCTTCTTCCCTGAAGTTTCTATATCATTTTGTGTACATTGTTATAACACTTATGCTATTGCTATTTCTTAATAAAAATTTTTGAAACAAAATTTGTACAAAAGCCAATTCTAATATGCCAAAAAGGAAGAATTGAACATAATTATTCCACCAACTGCCAACTATCACACCTTGAAAGTTTAAGCATTTGAGATATACAGTTGCTCCTTATGATTTAATTGTTCCAACTTTTAATTAAATGTACGTACCATGCTCAATGAATTTGCACACACTGAACACACGCCAGTAACCTGTGCCTATCCTTAGGTCTTTGTAAGCTCAAGCAGCTATATGACCATCTGGATTCAGACACTATAAGAGTAAGAATCTAGTCTTTAATCAGCTACTTTTGAAAATAAGAACTTTTTTTCCCCCCTAAATGATTACAAATTAAGAACTCAAAGGACAGAAAAATTATACTAGGAAAATATTTTGTGAATAAATAAGACACTTTAAATTGAGAAAAGTACATAATTAACCTTTGGTTTTCTCATACTGATCTGAAATTCTCTAATTTATCTCAAAACAAATAGATACTTTCCTTGAAAGTACTGTTGCATTTTAAATGCATATGCTTGATTTCTCTTTGTTTTTGCTGAAGGAGATAAATCTGAATGCACAGTTTTGTGTCTTTAAGTGGCTTAAAATATATTTTTTTTTTTAGCCAGATATCCCTCAAACAACCACAATTTACTAATCAAAATAGATAATGTCTTCCAAATAATCTCTCAAGTATCTGCTGGCCCAGTTCTTTCTATCCTCTAAATTCTCAAAAAACTAATTCTAATTAGTCCGCGTTGGCAAATAAAGAGATTTCTGAATGTATCTTCACTTCTGTTGATAACTTCCCTCCTACTACTAGCCAATTATGTGAAGAAAGGACCAATAATTCAATTCAAGGCCTGGCTTCTTTTTTAGTAGTAGGGAAACAGTAATGGCTTAAACTCTGAGAGTTTCCATTTCCTCAACTGTAAAAATGGGGATTATATCACTGATCAGAATGTAAATATCAAGTTCAATAAAAAATAGGTGATTGCTCCCAACCTCCAAACCCTGAGACCAAAAGCATTAGCTGGTGCCCAGCTAGCACTGCTGACTGCTCTAAAAGGGAACACCACAAGAGACCCAGATAAAAAAAATGTGTAACTCAACTCAAAATCATAAAAATAAAAATAAAAATAAACAGGCTTATAAGACTGGTGGAACCCCTGAAAATTGGGCCCTTAGACACCCTTCAAGTAAGGAACTGAACTTAAGCCCCATGACTCAAATGTCAGCCAAATGTTAGTTCTATAGGTGAACAGTAATATCAGTAGGGTATGCACTCATTAGAACAATCAAGCATAAGAGATCAAGCATTTCCCCAGGGACAGAGCTAGGAAGGTGGGAGGGGATGGGAACCAAGGGAACGAATGGGTACAGAGAAGAAATAGGAAGAATGCTGTTACAATGTGGGTCTTACAGTAAATATCACAAAAAAGAATGTGTATGGGTCATTGAATGGAAACCCAATTTGCTCTGTGAACTTTTACCCAAATCATAATTTGAAAAAAAATGGTGATTGCTTCCCAAACAAAAAAGCTCCCACCAAATTCAGTTATAACTATGAATTACTGCTAGTAAGTCTACAACAATGAATTTAAAGTTAGGAGCCATATAAAAGAGCCCTCACCTTACCACTAATTTGTTTTCTGCTCTTGAAAAAAAAAAAAAAAACCGCAAGTCAATAAAAATCTCTCTGGGTCCCATGGGTAAAATGAAAATTCTGGACTGGATCACTAGTTCTAATAACTCTTTGGATGACAGAGCATTTGGAATTCATGATGCCCTTTACAGACCATGTTTGTGGTGGGACACAGTGAAATACTGATTTACCAGTTCTCTGATGGTGTAGTCGTTAAGGCACTTGGCTGCTAACCAAAGGTCAGTGGTTTGAACTCACTAGCCACTCCACGGAAAAAAGATGAGGCAGCCTTCAAAACCAATGGGGGGTCACTATGAGTCAGAATCAACTCAATGGCAGTCTGCGGTGTAGTAAATTACTTAGTGTGGCTTTTCTACCCATAAGTCTTTGTAAACTCCAAGGTGGGATTTGCTATTAGCAACGGAGGAGATCCTGATTGCTAAAGTCGCCCACCTGGAGTATTTCTGTTGGGAGTGGCACAAAACAATGTACTAGGAGGTTCCCACTCTCTCTCAGTTGCTTAGAGTTCTAATGCTATGATTGGCTAGTTTGGCCACTCTGCCAAGCTCAAAAGGAGGCCTCCTAGAGGCAGAACTCTCTCTGACCGCTGGTTGAGGAAGACGTGCTGCTGAAAGAGACACAGGATCCTGAGACACAGGTTGCTGGGAAAGAGATGCAACAGACATGCATTGCAGAGTGAGACACCGAGGGACCAGCACTGCTGGGAAAAAGACTGTGAGAGACTGTTGGCTGAGGGATGGTGGGCTGGGAGAGAGACTGAGCATTTTTCCTGAACTTGAATTGTAGCCTGTGGTGCTTCCCTAATAAACCCCATAATCTGTGAGCTCTGTATGGCCACTGCAGCAAATTATCGAACCCAGGAGAGAAGTGGTGGGTGCTTTGGGAGAAACAGTTGGTGAAAGGGCTAGAGGGAGGCAGCATGTCTGGCCTCGCAGGGATAGGCCTTGGGCTATTGACGGTGATTCTGCCTTCCTCTTCTGGGATTAGAGGAGGTCAGAACATGTGGCCTCCCTGCCCTTTCTGCAGTCAGTTTAGTTTTTGAGTTTTGGGTTATCACACAGAGGGGAATCTTATTAGTAGAAGAAACAAATCATACTTGCTCGACAGGTTTCAGCTGAGCTTCCAGATTAAGACAGACTTAGAAGAAAAGCCTAGTGATCTACTTCTGAAAATCAGCCAGTGAAAACCCTATGGATCACAATAGTATGCAGATCCACAACTGATTATGGGGACGGCACAGGTTCGGGAACCATTTTGTTCCTCTGTGTGTAGTCTCCATGAGTGGGGGACAATTTGACAGCCGCAAACAGCAATTATATTGTGCAGATTAGAGATGCAAATCACAGCCAAAAAAAAAGCTGTTTGAGTTTTTCTGTGAGTTTACATTCATTGTATCTATTATTTTACCTTTAATTCAGGTATTACTCACAAGTAGTAAGAAGTGCTAAAAGTAAAAAATAAATTTAAAAATTTTTAATAAAGATATTTTATTTATTGTCCATCATTATTAATTCCATTATAAATCATTTATTTATTTTAATTTCAATAGCAGATTTTGGTTTTCTAGCGGAATTGAAGGACCAAGGACTAGACATTCTCAAAGGTCTCTTTCAGCCCTAGAATGCTGTCTGATTTCCTCTGCAATCACCATTCTACTTGTATATGTTACATGCTGTTTAGGCATAAATGACAAATGTAGTATTCTTCAATAGTGCTCTGATAAGCTGGCCAGCGCACATGTACACTGGTATAACACTTATACTCACACAGCACAATCCTGAAGGGCTAAGTCCACTGAAGACATGCTAGAAGATACAAGTATATATTGTTTCTTATTAATTCAATGGGAGCTCTGGTAGGGTAGTGCCTAAGGCATGTGACTGCTAACCAGAAGGCTGGTTGTTCAAACCCACCAG
>NW_006921687.1:5343855-5362126 GCF_000298275.1 Orycteropus afer afer
TTTTTTTTTTTTTTTTTAATTCAATAAACCAGAGACTATCTGGTTATTTGAGACATATCTGGCTACTGATACCTGGTCAAAGTACAGACAGTCTTTTCTTCCATATGACCCTAGCAATCAGATATCAGAAATTTTCCTCCACAGTCTACACCCACTACAGTATACTGGTGATGTATATTTATGACATGCTTTGGACAGATTGGTTCCAAAATGAGAGCAGCTGTAAAAGGATAGACAAAGGATCTTGTTATCACACATAGTTCCCTGTCTTAGGAGGATTATTACATCTTTAGGTACTATTTTTAGCATGAAGAATATAAACAATTTTATGTTAAATGTAGAGTCTTCCATTAAATGTTAAAACGGAACACACTATTTCTCTTGGTAGAAATTAGTTTACCTATAAGTAACTCTCTAATGCTAGAATATAGAAATACATGAGAAGTAGAGATTATAGGCTTTACTTTACTTTTTAAAATCTAAATTTCCAAATAATTCATTCATCAAGTGCACTTCTGCTCATTACAGAGCTCAGAATAGAATATACCAGTTCATGATCATCCACTTCCATTTTGTCCTAAGCATCACCCTTGTCAATGTAGAAACAATTCACATTCAAACAAGTTTTCACAAAAAAGCAAAAGAAGTTCAGCTCATTAACCATCTAACCTTTGTCTTTAATCAAAAGGCAAGGCGGAAGTCTCAGGCCATTCACACAGAAAACGGAAGATTATTTATTCACAGAGACTTCCATTTTAAATGACTGCATCTCTTTGTGGAAAAGGATCCCCAGACTTCTGTAGACTATACAGCAGCTCTAATTTTTTTTCTGAACATTTATCAAGCTTTTCAGTACAGCTTTTGATTACTATGGTCAACTCTTCACAGATTAAGTACATTCAAAGGTATAAGGATATAACTTGAACTTGATGAAGTTTTGGTTGAAACAGACCCAAAATTAAATTAATAACTTAATGTTAATTTCATTAATAAGATGGTAAGTAAACTCACTGACCAGTTCCTTTGCCTTCCACACTTACCTTTCAGTTTTGAGTAGAATAAATTCTCCCAAAACTAGCAATTCCAGGAGAACCAAGGGGCATATCCTTTTACTGTAATATTTTCATGTGAGTTATTAATAACAATTACTCAGGTACCATAAAAACAGGAAAAGGAAGGAAAATAGACTAAAAAATAGCTGCTCACTTATTGTCCCCTCTTTCCCCTTAAAACACACCCATAGTCCCTATTCTGAAGCTTTTATTACAATAATATTAGTATGTCATGGCTATGTTTTGATTACATAGCAAAAAAAAAAAAACAAATTATAATGAAAAACCTGGTATAATGTATCTCCTGAATTTCAACCAAATTTAGACAGTTTATAACAATAGCTGTAGGAGATAGCAAAATAATGTGCTGGTTTTATTTAAATAAAATACTTAACAGTAGTTTTGCAAAAACATCAGCCAGAAATAAGATAGCCCCCAACTCACTGTTAATGACAGTAATATAAAATTATTTTAATAAAATAGCCCAAAACCCATGTACATTGCACATAACACATATACTCACACAATGCAATCCCAGAAGGCAAGGTATACTAAAGTCATCCTAGAAGCTTAAACGGGTATACCTGTTCCTTATTAATTCAAAAAGGATTGAGATGGTCATACAGAAAATGGTGGCCTGCAAACTGGAAAAAGAAACCATCCACTGAAATTAACTTCTCTCTCTCAAGTGTCAGGCTATTTCTACGGCAATCCTTTTCCTTTTTAAGAACTCACAAAAAAATGACATGATCATACAATCTCCTTCTCTAGAATTTTGTAACTAACAGCTGTTTTTTATTCACCCCCAGTGTAACTTTATGATTCAGAGGGCAAATATGCTCATACAGGGAAGTTCGTAAAACAACAATGGACTAAATTTCCTTATTCAGAATGAAGCACTTTTACACTAGATCACGCTGCCTCCTAGAGGCCAAAGGTCCATAAAAACACTTCTACATTTACAACAGAGCCTCAATGCTGAAACCTACAACTTGTTCTGCTTATTTATCATTCTAAGTGACTCTTTTAAATTCTAGGTAGATACATTAAAATACTGAAATGTTTAGGGAAATATATCTACTGCAAGTGACCCAACCCTGAAGAAATAGAGTAAATGACAGATATTCTGCTGTCTGTCTCAAAAAAGGAGTACTGATCAAATCAAGTATTTCAGTGTATACTGGAAATGCAATTATCCTGACAGTTTATATTTAGATAGCTCAAAGGACTATACTGCAGTACTTCATACTAGAGTCACATGCCTGAAAAAAGTTCTAAGTATAAAGTAAAAATTGTGTACATTTAATGTCCGATTAAACAAAATGTATAAGGATACTTCTCCACACAGCAAACATTTAGAATGAACATACATGCAAGCAACTGCAGCTGCTAAGTCTTTGTTCACATAATTGTTCAAGAATCTTTAGAAAACACTGAGATGAATAAAATTTAATTCAAGGAAGTCAAGTACAATGCAATCTTCCTCACTTCTCTTTGGCTGCCTACTGCTTCCTTGTGTTTGTGTAATAAAGAATCCGGCAAGTGGGAAGTTTCGATGCATTCACACAGGGCATTTCTGTAGCAGACTTAGCCTGGGGATAAACATGCTCCCTACCACAAAGAGCCAGTCTAAGTAGGTCAAAGCTCCCCTAAACAGTATCTAGAGATCACCAAAACATTCATCAAAGACTTAAAACTCTGATGCTTCACCCAGAAAGAGAGAAAAAAAAAAAATCACAAGATATATTGTCAGAAACAAGAACATTGTGGATTTTTTTTTAAAAGCTGCAATTTAAAGAGAATTTTCTGAGATTCTAAACAGGAATCCAGGGAAGTTAAGCAAGTATTTTAGCAAAATATTTGGTCAAAAGCATCATTATGACTCTATTGAATTGAATAAAAGAAAAAATGTTATCCCATTAGAGACATCGACAAACAAAAATCAAAAATTGTTTAAAACAATCATTTTGCGTGAAGGACTCAGCAGCAGGGGTCTATCACACTGATGTTTTTGAAACATTGTTTATACAAAAGATGACATGAGGCTTATAAAAGATTAGTGTTTCAAATGTCTTATTACATATATTTACCACAGTAAAAAATGTAATAATAAAATAATGAAAAGGACAAAAATTCAAAGATTCTGTCTAATAACAAATAGAACAGTAGGGTATCTTGTGGAGAATGATAGTCTATACATAAACCACTAATTTTTGCTCTGTTTGCACAGTGCCTAAGACATTTGCCTGCTAACCAGAAGGTTTGCAGTTCAAACCCACCAGCTGCTCTGCGGAAGGAAGATGGGGCAATCTACTTCCTTAAAGATGTACAGCATTGGAAATTCAACTGGGGTCATTATGAGTCAGGATCAACTTGATGGCAGTGAGTTTGATTTTGGTTTTTAAATTTTTGCTAGAAGAATGTTGCTGGTACAGTGGTTAGCTGCTCACAAGGTCAGTGGTTCCAAAGTTAACCAAAATTTTGGTTGCACTATCCAAAAGGTCTGTGGTTCCACCCCACCAGCAGGGGAAATAGATGTGGCAGTTGGCTTCTGTAAAGATTTCAGCCTTGGAAACCCTATAGGTAGAGTTCTACTGTCCTATAGTGCAAATAAGAGTTATGATTGTCTCATTGGTAATGGGTTAATTTTTGCTAGACTAGTAAATATGTAAAAAGCCACCACTTTTCCTCATTTCTTCAATGATTTCTGGCTGACTAGACAAAAAAAAAAAAAAACCTCACTGTCACTGAGTTGGATCTGACTCATAACAACCCCTCCTTGGGTTTCCGAGCTTTATCACTACAGAAGTAGATTGCCCAACCTTCCTTCCAAGGAGTGGCTGGTGGGTTTGAATCTCCAGCCTTCTGGTGGGTTTGAATCTCCAGCCTTCTGGTTAATAGTCAAATTCCTTAGGCATTTTGCCACCAGAGCTAGACAATACAGAGGGTGAGAAAAGGAACTAAGGCCTTCAAGTCCACCTAGAAAACATGATGAATATGCTAAAGATGATAGGCATAAAAAGATTAAATCCTGCCAATGAACTATTTTTCTATGCTGCACAGCAACTAAGGAAGACCAAAGAAGAATTGATGCATTTAAATTATGGTGTTGGAGAAAAATATTAAATATATCATGGACTGCCAGAAGAACAAACAAATCTGTCTTGGAAAAAGTACAGCCAGAATGCTTAGAAGCAAGGATGGTGCGACTTCATCTCTCATGCTTTGGACATGTTATCTGGAGGGACCATAATGCTTAGTAAATTAGAGGGTCTGTGAAAAAAAGGAAGACCTCAATGAGATAGACTGACACAGTGGCTGCAAAAAAAAATGAGCTCAAACATAGCAATAATTGTGAGGATGGCACAGGACTGGCAGGGTTTCGATTTGTTGTACAAAGGGTCGCTAGGAGTTGGAACCAACTCAATGGCACCTAACAAAAAAGCTCTGGATATGATCTCCTCAATAGCATGACTTTTAAAAATAAACTAAGGAGAAAATTTGAAACTGCACTACTTTTTATTTATTTACTTTTTTCACATGACAAGTAACCCAGAGCATGTGGGGCTAGCTTAAAAAAGATGAGTTTCTTCTAAGTATAGAATGTCTTTTCACAGAACACAGATGCAGGGCTGCAACTTAGTTTTGGGAAGCTGGGAATCAGAAGACCACCAAAAAACCAAAGGAGTTATCTTTTTCTCAACTGTATATCTCATTTCCTTGACTTTATCCTTCCCTCTCTGCCCACAGCCTTTCTCGTTATTCAGTTCCCAAGAAGCATGAAAGATGACCATCCATATTAGGTCCCAAGTTGACATTTTAATATAATGGTTCAGCCAGACAGAGAGACAGAATGTCTCTACCCAAGTTCCGCATTCCTAGAACAAAATTCTGGTTCTTTCAACTCAGATATACCTATTAAGGGTCAAATCAAATACCATACCTGAAAGCCCACATATTTGCTGATGAATTCCTTCAGCTTTTATATGTGTAAAAACGTCTTTATTTTGCCTTTAAGTTCGCTTTTTCTCTTTACATTTTATTTCATTGTTATGGAGAATATACACAGCAAAACTTACACCAATTTAACAGTTTCGACATGGACAATTTAGTGACACCAATTACATTCTTCAACTTGTGCTACCATTCTCACTATTTTTCTAAATCGTTCCTCCCTCATTAACATCAACTCACTGCCCCTAATGTTCCTATTGAATCTTCAGTTGCTGTTGTCAATTTCACCCTATAGACAGTTCTTAACAGAGGATAATGCTCAAGGTAGACTTTTTTATCAGTTAAGCTAAGCTATTTATTATTTGGTTTTAAGAAGACTGCAGGGGATTTTTTTGGTTATGGTTTAAAGATTAACTTAGGGCACCATTTCAGGGGTTTATCCACTCTCCATGGCTCCAGAACGTCTGGAGTCCATGAGAATTTGAAATTCTGTTCTCCATTTTCCCCTTTTTGATCTTGATTCTTCTATGGAATCATTGATCAAAATATTCAGTAATGACAGCCATTCACTCTTCAGTTCTTCTCCCATAGCAAAGGAGGTGTTGTTCATGGAGGCAATTAGCCACACAATCCATTTTTTTCTCCTGTTCCTGACACTACTTCTTCCTGTTATTCCAGGTGAATGATGTTATTGTTGTTGTTGTTGTTGTTGCTGTTAGGTGGCATCTAGGCTCAGCTCCAACTCATAGTGACACTATGTACAACAGAACAGAAGAATGCCCAGTCCTGCATCAGCCTCACAATCTTTGCTATACCTGAGCCCATCATTGCAGCTGCTGTGTCAATCCACTTCATTGAGGGCCTTCCTCTTTTTCACTGACCATTCACTTTACCAAGCATGATATTCTTCTCCAGGGAATGGTCCCTTCTGACAAAATGATCAAAGCAGGTGAGATGAAGTCCAGCCATTCTCGCTTCCAAGGAGCATTCTGGCTGAACTTTTTCCAGGACATATTTGTTCATTCTTCGGGCAGTCCATGGTATTTTCAGTATTCGTCACCAACACCACAGCTCAAAAGCATCAACTCTTCTTTGGTCTTCCTCATTCACTGTCCAGCTCTCACATGCATATGAGGCTGTTAAAAAATACCATGGCTGGGGTTAGGTATACCACAGTCTTTAGACACATCTTTGCTCTTCAGCACTTTAAAGAGGTCTTTTGCAGCAGATCTGCCTAGTACATTACGTCATCTGATTTCTTGACTACTGCTTCCATTGGTATTGATTGTGGAACCAACCAATATGAAATCTCTGAAACTTCAATCCCTTCTCCATTTATTGTAATGCTGCTTATTGGTCCAGTTGTGAGGATTTTTTTTCTTTATATTGAGGTATAATCCATACTGCAGACTGTAGTATGTAATCTTCATCAGTAAGTACTTCAAGTCATCTTCACTTTCAGTAAGCAAGGTTGTGTCATCTGCATATCACAGGTTGGTCATGAGTCTTCCTCCAATCCTGATGCTGTCTTCTTCAAATAGCTCAGCTTCTCAGATTATATGCTGAGCATACAGATTGAATATGTATGGTGAAAGGAAACAACCCTGATGCATTCCTTCCTGAGCACAATTGAGTGTTCTGGAATACCCATTCTTCTCAATGTTATCCATAATTTGTTATGATCAACCTAGTTGAATGCTTCTGCATAGTCAATAAAACATCAGTAAACATCTTTCTGCTACTCTTTGCTTTCAGCCAAGATCCATCTGATATCAGCAAGGATATCCCTTCTACCACATCCTCTTCTGAATCCAGCTTGCATTTCTGGAAGTTCCCTGTCAATATATTACTGCAACCACATTTTAATTATCTTCAGCAAAATTTTACTTGCATATAATATCAATGATATTGTTCAATAATTTCCACATCCTGTTGGATCATTTTTCTTTGGAATGGGTACAAATATGGATCTCTTCCAGGTAGTTGGACAGATGGCTATCTTCCAAACTTGGCATAGAAGTACCTCCAGTGCAGCATTCATTCACTGAAACATCTCAATGGGAATTCCATAATAAATATCAATTACTGTGCCTTATATGACCATTTGTAGGCTTTTGAGACCCCAAGTGCCTCTGTTTTTGAAAGATATTTTCAGTGGGTATAAAATTTTAGGTTTACAGATTTTTCTTTCAGTACTTTACAGATGTCACTTTGTCTTGTTGCTTGTTTCAGATGAGAGATTTGCTGTCATCATTTTCATTCCTCTAAACATAATGCTATAGGATCCCTGGTGGCACACTGATAAGTGATCATCTGCTAAATGAAAGGTCAACAACTCAAACCTACCAGCCACTCTGAGGGAGAAAGATGTGGCTATTGACTTCCGTAAACAATTCAGCCTTAGAAACCCTATGGGACAGTTCTACTGTCCTACAGGGTCACTATGATTTGGAATAAACTCAGTAGCAATGAGTTTGGTGTTCTGCTTATATATATATTGCTAAAAGAAGTCCTGATGGTTAAGTGCCTGGTTTCTGACCAAAGGCTGGTGGTTAGTATATCCACCCAGCAGCTCCACAGAATAAAGATCTGGTGATCTGCTTCTGTTAAGATTGTTGTTGTTGTTGTGTGCCGTCGAGTCGGCCCCGACTCATAGTGACCCCCCCTTGGGTTTCCGAGGCAGTATCACTACAGAAGTAGGATTGCCCAACCTTCCTTCTGAGGAGTGGCTGGTGGGTTTGAACCGCCAGCCTTCTGGTTAGCAGTCAAGTGCTTTTAGCCACTATGCTACCAGAGCTCACAGTCAATAAAATCCTATGGGGAAGTTGTACTCTATCATGTGGGGTCACCATGAGTCAGAATCAACTCAATGGCAAATGATGACAACAATACACAATGTTACAATAAAAACCGCATTCAGTGATAAACTCAATCTTTTTATCAGTATGTTTACCAATGGGTGAGTTAGATATCTTATCAGTTTTGTCTACACAACTACAGAAAAACAAGCACACAAGAGTGAGCACATTGGCAGGAGAGGAACATTCCATTTTTTGTGAAAAGATCTAAAATTTTTTCAGTTATGATTTTATGACTTGCTAATATCACCCAAAAGCTGTCGCTGAACAAGAAACTTCCATACTCTAGATTACACTTATGGTTCACTTTGTTTTGTTAACAACACTCTATATAGACATTTTCTAGTCACAATCATTTTCAGAAGAGTTATTGCTCAGAAAAGATAATAAAAATTGGCTTTTTGTTTTTACTTCTTAAACTCAGAATATGTTTTTCTATTGTAAAACAATTGAGTGATTCAAAAATGCTTGGTGACTTATTTCAGAAAACCGACTAGTAAAACCTAAAGACCACGCATACAGATTTGGTGTTATAAGTGATGCACGGAATTAAATTTAATGATGAACTTCAAAATGAAAAGAGATGTGACCCAAATAACCCTATATGCTCATGAAACTAAAGCCATTTTAAGAATTTAAAACAGCAAAATTTGCCATGAAATCCAGTGCTTTGGAAAAAAGCTTTTGATTACAGTAAAAATTGTTGAAGAAAGTAGTACGTCTCTCCAGGAAGAAAGGAGGCTGCTCAGTTTCACGTGCTTATTTATTAGGCCACTGATGTTCTGCATTGCAAAGCAGGAGAGGCAAATATATTAATGAGGGTAATGAAAAGTGCAAAGACACTCATTCCCTTAAACCACTCCTATATTATTCAATGACACAATATAAATTGTTAAAGAGAGAAGAACATAGATAACACTGCTCTACTTCTGAAACACTAACACTTTGTCTTTCACTCTCTGTTATCAATGTACCTGTTTCTCCTTAACACTACTAAGAATTCAGGAACAGGATGACAGGAAATAAACAATTTTTTACAATCATTTTGCCTTTAACTATTTATTACTAGCTAAACACAGAAATTAAGTCTGACTATCTCCCTGATGGAAATGTCCTATTTATTAAGAAACATTAGAAATTATCCCTGATGGGAAGGAAATAGACTAATACCACCTAAACCAAAAAAAAAAAAAAAAAAAACCTCACTGCTGTTGAGTCGGATCTGACTCATAGCGACCACTCCTTGAGTTTCTGAGGTGGTATCACTACGGAAATAGATTGCCCAACCTTCCTTCCGAGGAGTGGCTGGTAGGTTTCAGCCTTGTGGTTAGCAGTCAAACGCCTTAGGCACTACATTACCAGAGCTCCTAATAGCACCTAGAATATTTTTAAAATGCATAATTGAAATCCCTACTATAAAGATACTTTTGAGTCATTCACTTCACAAATATTTGTTAAACGTTATATATTAGTCACTGTGCTAGGTACTGAGTGAGTGTTAGCAAATATAACAGATGTGATCCTGCTCTTCTAGATCTTACAATCTAGTGAATGGGCAAATGATAAACAAATAAACATACATAAAAAATAAAGTATGATATTCTGGAAAAAATTAATAATTTTTATTTATTACAATCTGAAACAAAGGACTCAAGTCAGGCTCTTTCCAAGCAAGCTGAGCAAGCTGGTTAATTGGTCTGAAGAACAATTTTGCTTCTCTATTGGAGCTCTGGTAGCATAGTGCCTAAGGCACTTGACTGCTAACCAGAAGGCTGGCAGTTCAAACTCACCAGCCACTACTCGGAAGGAAGATGAGGCAATCTACTTCCATAGTGATACTGCCTTGGAAACCCAAGGAGGGGTCGCTATGAGTCGGGTCCAACTCAACAGCACATAACAACAACAACATTGGATGACCATATATAATTTGTCAGCCAAACTGGAACATTTATCCAGGACAAATACTAAATAGGAAGAGATGCTAGTACATAAACCAGGAGAATCCCAGGAAGACCAATAGCATAAGAAAAATGGGGATAGCAATACTTAGAGTTATTGTTGAATTGTAAACAATAGCTTCAAAAACCTAACAGTCATATAATAAGACTGTTATTGTATTATATTGGATATAGTTCTGTACTTTCTGGATTTATCACTCCCAATTCCCATCCCATCTTCCTCAATCTAAATCTTACCAATCCTTCAAGGAAGCTCAAATGCCATTTTCTTCATAAGACTTCAATGACACACCAGTCCAACAGCCAATTAAAAAAGTATTATCTAAAAGATCAGGCCCTAGGATGAGCTGGTTTAAAATCTGTTTCTCTTCCTTCCATTCTGATCAGCTCAAACAAAGGGCTCAAACACACCAACAATTGTTAAGATGGAGCAGGAATGGGTAATATTTCATTCTGTTATACAGAGTCACTAGTGAAACATGTCTGATATATTACTGGAAAACATTATGAAGAGCCCTGAAACATTGTCCAATATAGTGCCAGAAGATAAGCCCCTGAGATCAGAAGGCACTCAAAATACAACTGGGGAAGAGCTGCCTCCTCAAAGTAGAGTCAATCTTAGTGATGTGGATGGAGTAAAGCCTTCAGGACCTCAACTGGCTTATGAGGCATGACTCAAAATGAGAAGAAACAGCTGCAAACATCCATTAATAATCAGAACATGGAATGTATGAAGTATGTATCTAGGAAAATTGGAAGTTGTCAAAAATGAAATGAAACGCATAAAGATCAACATCCTATGCATTAGTGAGCTGAAATGGACTGGTTTTGGCTATTCTGAATCAGACAACCATATGATCTACTATGCCAGGAATGACAAATTGAAGAGAAATGGTGTGGCATTCATCACCACAAAGAATGTTTCAAGATCTACCCTGTAGTATACTGCTGTCAGTGATAGGATAATACCCATATGCCTACAAGGAAGACCAGTTAATACTACTATTATTCAAATTTACACACCAACCACCAAACCCAAAGATGAGGAAATTGAAGATTTCTACCAACTTCTGCAGTCTGAAACTGACTGAACATTCAATTAAGATGTGTTGATTACCACTGGTGATTAGAATGCAAAAGTTGGAAACAAAGAAGAATCATCAGTAGCTGAAAAATATGGCCTTGGTGAGAGAAATAACACTGGAGATCACATGACAAAATTTTGCAAGACCAACGACTTATTCACTGCAAACACATTTTTTCAACAATATAAGTGAAAACTATACACGTGGACTTCACCAGATGGAGTACACAGTTATCAGATTGACTGCATCTGTGGAAGGAGATGATGGAGAAGCTCCATATCTTCATCCAAAACCAGTCCAGGAGCTGACTGTGGGACAGATCTTCAATTGCTCAGATGCAAGTTGAAGCTGAGAATAATTAAAAGAAGTCTAAGAGAACCAAAATATGACCTTGATTATATCCCACCTGAATTTAGAGCCCATCTGAAAAACAGATTTGATGCACTGAACACCAGTGACCAAAAACAAGATGAATTATGGGATGAAATCAAGAACATCATCCATAAAGAAAGTAAAAGGTCAATAACAAGACAGGAAAGGAAGAAAAGACCAAAACGGATGTCAGAGGCTCTGAAATTTACTTTTGAATGGAGAGTAGCTAAAGCCAATGGAAGAATGACAAGATAAAACAGCTGAACAGAAGATTTCAAAGAGCAGCTCGAGAAGACAAAGCCAACTATTATAATGAAATGTGCAAAGACCTGGAATTAGAAAACCAAAAGGGAATAACATACTCAGCATTACTCGAGCTGAAAGAACTAAAGAAAAAACTGAAGCCTCAGGGTGCAGTATTGAAAGTTTCTACAGGCAAAAAAATACTGAATGATGCAGGAAACATCAAAAGAAGATGAAAGGAATATACAGAGTCACTATAACAAGAAAAAAAAAAAAAAGATCAATGTTCATCCATTTAAGAAGGTGGCATATGATGAAGAACCAAAGGTATTAAAAGAAGAAGTCAAAGCTGCACTGAAGGAATTGGTGCAAAACAAGGATCCAGGAATTGACAGAATACCCACTGAGATGCTTCAACAAATGGATGCTGTGCTGGAGGCACTCAGTAATCTGTGCTAAGAAAACTCGAAGACAGCTACCTGGCCAACTGACCAGAAGAGATCCATATCTATTCCCATTCCAAAGAAAGGTGATCCTACAGAATGTGGAAATTATCCAACAGCATCGTTAATATCACATGCAAGTAAAATCTTGCTGAAGATAATTAAAAGTGGTTGCAGCAATGTATCAACAGGGAACTTCCAGAAACGCAAGCTGGATCTACAAGAGGATGTGGAACAAGGGCTACCATTGCTGATGTCAGATGCATTTTGGCTGAAAGCAAAGAATACCAGAAAGATGCTTACTTGTGTTTTATTGACTATGCAAAGGCATTCGATTGTGTAGATCATGACAAATTATGGATAACATTGAGAAGAATGGGAATTCCAGAACACTTAATTGTACTCATGAGGAACCTGTCATAGACCAGGAGGCTGTCATTCAAACAGAACAAGAGGATAATGCGTGGTTTAAAATCAGGAAAGGAGTGTGTCAGGGCTGTATCCTTTCACCATACTTATTCAATCTGTATGCTGAACAAAAAGATCCAAGAAGCTGGACTATATGAGGAAGAACACGGCATCAGGATTGGAGGAAGACTCATTAACAACCTGCGGTATGCAGACGACACAACTGTGCTTGCTCAAAGTGAAGATGACTGGAAATATTTATTGATGAAGATTAAAGGCACCTCAGCGTAAAGAAAACAAAAATCCTCAAAACTTGACCAATAAGCAGCATCACGATAAATGGAGAAAAGATTGAAATTGTCAAGGATTTCATATTGCATGGTTCCACAATCAAAACAAATGGAAACGGTAGTCAAGAAATCAGACGGCACACTGCACTGGGCAAATCTGCTGCAAAAGACCTCTTTAAAGTGTTGAAGAGCAAAGATGTCACTGTGAAGACTAAAGTGTGGCTAACCCAAGCCACGGTATTTTCAATAGCTTCATATGCATGTGAAACTTGGACAATGCATAAGGCAGACAGAAGAAGAGTTGATGTTTTTGAGTTGTGGTGTTGGTTAAGAATACTGAATATCATGGACTGCCAGAAGAACAAACAAATCTGTCCTGAAAAAGTGCAGCCAGAATGCTCCTTGGAAGCGAGAATGGCCAGACTTCGTCTCACCTACTTTGGTCATGTTGTAAGAAGGGACCACTCCTTGGAGAAGGATATCATGCTTGGTAAAGCGGAGGGTCAGCAAAAAAGGAGAAGACTTTTAAGGAGATAGATTGACACAGTGGCTACAACAATGGGCTCAAATATAGAAATTACTGTGAGGCTGGAGCAGGACTGGGCAGTGTTTTGTTCTATTGTGCACAAGGTTGCCGACTCAATGGCACCTAACAACAACTACTACTACCTCCTCCTTCGGTATATTAGAAAGGAAAATTTTAAAAAAAGACATCTTCCTAAGAAACAGATAAACATAAAAAGTAAACAAATACACCAACAGTGATGTTTCTGGTATATTTTCAAAATCACGAATCAAAACTTTATGCCATATTCTAATTTATAGTAGGTATTTTGATGATTACACAGTCCCTATGATTCCATAATAATAACAATTAGAGGTACACATTTACAATTTTTAATCAGATCCTAACATCTTTAACTTTTAGGTTGAAATATAAACATATGGTATCAGATTTCTTCTAACTTTAGGGAAGAGATGAGATAATCTAGATCAACATCAGCCCAAAGCTGATTCCTATAAGGTGGAGGTCAGACATACCTCTATTCTCCAAATCTTCTTTACTAATTCTGACACCAGCTGTCCCTCCCACAACACTCTCAACTTCTCTGCTGCATTTGATAGTTTGTTGCAGTGGACACATAGGCTATACTCATGATAATGAGGTTTCTTGTGGAAGGTTAAAATTGTGGATCAGGATCAACTTCCAAGTAAAAGAACAACTCAGGAGACAGGATACAGTTCATCTTTCACAACAGCTTCCATCCTCTCAGCTACCTCTCCACCATGCCTGCAGGCAGGCAGACCTCGCTTTCAGCCATGCCTACCACTACCTCTTGCTCTCAGCCTCATTCTTTGTCTCTGCTCTGTTCAGACAAGTGTCACAATTCTTTAGCTCTACCAGTAAGTGCCAAGAAGCACCCCACTCTGCCAGCAAGCCTCCTATCCAAAAGCACTCAGTTCCATGGATGCCAGGAACTAACTCTGCCACCTTGCACTGGTCTCCTGGTTCTGCTGCCACTGTTTCTCTGCCACTGGACTCTGCCATGCTTGCTGTCACTTTTCACCATCTCAAGCTATCTCTACTATTCCAGCTTTATCTTCTGGGTCTAGCAGATTCTCAGGCCAAGGACCCCTGGTCCAAAGGAGATGCTTCGTTCCTGGCTCTGTCTCTTGATGGTGGTGAGGTTCTCCCCTCAACCTCTGGGATTGGCTCCTTTAAGCCTAGCTGAATGGCAAATTTGACCAATCCTCTTCAAGTGTTTCATGTACCTTATTTGCAAGACTGAACTATCCAATCCCCTTTGGTGGGCCACAAGCACCTTACTTGCAAAGTCCCACTCAATTATTTTGTGGGAGTTCCAAGACTAGAAGGGTCATATATTAGTAATTCAGTGCACCACACTACTTATACTTAAAACTACATTAACGGTAGGGGTGGGAGGGAGATGGGGATTCACTCTCTAAATGGTAGACACTTGTCATTTTTGGTGATGGGAAAGGTAACACTGAATAAGGGTGAAATACATACACCTTGTTGAAAGTAAACGATATCACTAAAGAGTACACAAGAAAAAAGGACCTACTAGTAATTGCTATGGAATATATTATTTTGAAGCAGCAAAAATATATGTGCAGGTATATATGTACATAAGTAGGCATAAGTGTGCATAGATATGTATGTGTGTGTGTGTGTGTGTGTATGCATCTATGTGACTGTATGCCACATATAATAAAGCACATAGGGGACATAGTTACAGATACTTCTTAGACATAACCAAATACCTCTGAGATTGGATTTCTGGGTTTGAAGGACTAGGACCATAGTCTTGTGGGACATTTTGGTCAATTGGCATAATATAATTCCTTAAGTTATATGCTATACATCCTAGTTCATACAGTAGTGTCTGGGGTTTTACAAGCTTATGAGCAGCCATATGGAATACAATTACTGGTCTCTACTCATCTGGAACAAAAGAGAAAGAAGGAACCTAAGACTCAAAGAAGAAACTAGTCTACAGAACAAACAGTCTACACAAATCATGGCTTCATCTACCTTGAGCCCAGAAGAACTAGATGGTGCCCAGCTACCACTACCAACTGTCCTGATCAGGACCACAGTAGATGGACCCTCAAAGAATGGGAGAAAAATGTGGAACAGAACCTCAAATTCCTCAAAATAAAACAATACAGATCTACTGGACTGGTTAAGATTGGAGGATTCCTCAAGACTACTGCCCTGAGATAATCTTCAAACTTGAACTGAAACTAACCTGAGGTCACCTTGTAGCTAAATAACAAATTAGTTCAGAATAAAATGAGTATCACTCATAAGCACCGTACTTCTTTGAAAAAAAAAAATCACTTATATGAGATGAAATGGTCGAAAATTACTTTCAAACAAAGGTAAGAATGTAAGGAGGCAGAGAAACTAGATTAATGAGAATAGAACAACCAGCATGGAAAAAATTAGAATTTTCATGCATTATGAAGAATGTAGCCAATGTCACTGAACAACTTGTGTAGAAATTGTTGAATAGGAACTTAAACTATTGCAAATCTTCACTGAACATACAGTAAAATATTATTGTAAGAAATATGAAAATACATGTTTCATTATATATGACGTTTTTGGCACATGTCATAAGCTGTCCAATAGTGATGTACATAAATAAGCCTTGATAAGAGAATCATAAAATCTATAGGCTAAATATATTCAACGCTATTTTAAATGAGAACAAGAGGCAAAATTCTAAACAGATGACAAGACTGACTACAAAAATAAAATTTAAGTTTAAGGGAGTACAGGCAAGATCTCAATTACCCCTTCACAATACTTTCCCAAAAATACTAGAGAAATAATTTAGTTCTTTTCAACTTCTCACACTCAAAATAGACCAAGCCCTGAGTAGGTGCTGTCTTAGTGTGGGTTCTAACAGAGCAGAACTAGTGACACATATATAGCTAATATATAGGAATTTACTTCAAGGAAATGACTCACAAAATTCTGACAAAGTTAAATTGGAAAAAGCTGTGTAATAGATACACTTATAACACCACCAACCAAAAAAAAAAAAAAAACAGCTGCTGAAGTTGTTATGTGAACAACCAAATACCTCATGTGATTTGGTTCCTTGATTTAGAGGTACTGGGTCATGGTTTGAAGGGACATCCCAGTTTATTTCCCTAATATCCCTTTGTTCTTTCTTCTATTTCATTGCATAGTACCTGTATCTTAAAAGCTTGCAAGCAGACACACACACACACACACACACACACACAAAACTCACTGCCATTGAGTCGTTTCCAACTCAAAGCGACCTCTCCTTGGGTTTCAGAGGCAGTATCTCTAACAGAAGTTGTTGTTGTTGTTGTTATTTGCCGTCGAGTCGGCCCCGACTCATAGCGACCCCTCCTTGGGTTACCGAAGCAGTATCACTACAGAAGTAGGATTGCCCAACCTTCCTTCCAAGGAGTGGCTGGTGGGTTTGAACCGCCAGCCTTCTGGTTAGCAGTCAAGTGCCTTAGGCACTATGCTACCAGAGCTCCTCTAACGGAAGTAGATTTCCCAATCATCCTTCTGAGAAGTGGCTAGTGGGTTTGAACTGCCAGCCTTCTGGTTAGCAGTCAAATGCCTTAGGCACTACGCCCAGACATATAGGTACAAAAATTGGTCTCTATTTCCCTGGAACAACAAAGGAAGGAGGAGAGTCAGAAACAGGAGGAAAAAGTGGAATGTGTGGTTAATTGTGACATGAGAAGAACTGGATGGTGTCTCACTACTATTACTGAATGCTTTGATCAAAGTTTCTATAGAAAAATCTTTGATCAAAAGGGAGAAAATGCAGAACAGAATTTCAAATTCTCATGGACTCCAGACTTTCTAGAGCCATGGAGGGTGGAAAATCCCCTAAAACAATTGCTCTGAGATCATCTTTATACCTTAACCAAAAATATCACCTGAAGTCTTTTTTTTTTTCTTTCTAATGCATTTTATTAAACTATAATTTGTGTACAGTGAAATATACAAAACTAAAGTGACATGGGTCAATGCATTTTTTGTTTTGTTTTGTTTTTTGCAGCGTTCCCTCCTCTCCCCTCCCACCCCTGGAACCAACAAAGAAAGTTTCCTTCCATATATAAACCTTTCCTTGACCCTCCACAACAATGAACTAATACTATATTTGTCCTTCTGTGATTTCACTCAGCATAATGTCCTCCAAGTTCATGCACATTATGCCATGTGTTGCAGCCTCCACATTATTCTTTAGCGCTGCATAGCATTCCAGTATGTGTATATACCATAATTTGGTCATCCACTCATCTGCTGATAGGCATGTAGGTTGTCTCTCTCCATCTTTTTGCTATTGTAAATAGTCTGTGATGAACATGAGCGTGCACGTATCTGTTCCTATCCTGGCTCTCACCTCTCTAGGACATATACCTAGTAATGGGATTGCTGGGTCAAATGGTATCTCCAATTCCAACTTTCTAAGGAATCGCCATATTGCTTTCCACAGTGGTTATGTCACTTCACAGTAACACAAGCAGTGTATGAAAGTTCCAATCTCTCCACATCCCCACCAGCATTTGTTATTTTCTATCTCATTGAACCTTGCCATCAGTGGTGGAGTGAGAGAGTATATCTCATTGTTGTTTTGATTTGCATCTCTCTGATGGCCAATGCTTGTGAGCATCTTTTCATATATTAGCTGACCACCTGAATATCCTCCTTGGTGAAGTGTCTATTCATGTCTTCTGCCCATTTTTCAATTGGATTATTAATTCCTTTGGTGTTGAGGCATTGGAGTTTTCCATCAATTGTAGAGATAAGTTCCTTGCCAGATATGCAATTATCAGCAAATATGAATTTGTTGCTGTCATTTTTGTCATGCGCTTTTTCATTGTGTCGACGTCTTTGTTCCATATAATTTTCCATGCTGAGCTCATTTTGTTTCTGAATCATGTTATTACTTCCTTCATTGCTATTGTTTTAGTATTTTGCTGAATATTTATGCTGGTCCTCTTTTTTATTTTGATGTGAAGGTTTATCATTTTTCTTTGAGGTTACCCTGTGATTTATAGTTTTCTTCCCAAGTTTAGAGCA
>NW_006921687.1:5363491-5365276 GCF_000298275.1 Orycteropus afer afer
CCTGCTTTATCTTGCTTCTTTGTGTGGACTGTGATGCTCTGTTGTCTCTGAGGCATTGTGACGTTTTTGTGTTAATATTTAATTGGTGATTATATGTTGGAGTGACTTGCCCACAATTTTCGTTTTCTTTGTTTTGTTTGTATGTTATCTATACAGGCAGGGTACTGTGCTGTGCTCCACTATTTACTAGTTGACAACACTTATACACTCATCACCTGTCTCCTTTCCTTTGTCAGCCTCTCGTATGTCCTTGCCGACCTTGGCAAACAGAGCCTGTTCTTAGGTCCCTGGAATCTGAATGAGAATGCTATCACTTTAAAATCCAGAATGGCTGCCGCTTGTAAACATTCAAAATGGCTGCGCCCTCGGTCACTTTAAATACTCAAAATGGCTGCCACGTGTAAACAATCAAAATGACTGCACCCTTGGGACAGCAGAAAGTCCACAGCTGAGGTTGTCTCCTTCCTTGCTGTTTCCCTTCCTAGTCATAGGCCACCAAAGCAGTTGTCCTTTCAGCCCTTGGTGACCGGGACTGATCTTTAGGTCAATTCTCAGGTCCCAACACCACTTAGAAATATTTAGGCTGTTGGTCTCGTCAGAGTAGCTGACAGTCCACAGCCCTGACCGTCTCTGTACTCACTGTTTTTGTTCAGGTTTTTCCACTAGTTGGTGCCTAATCCACTTCTGTATAGTTCCTTTCAAAGCTAAGGTTCCAGGATTATCTTCTGTATCTCTGTCAATTGGTCTTTCTTTTCTTTGTTGAAGAGGGTCTGTGTCGCTTGTCTGCCTATTCCTCCATCTTACCAGAAGTCTTCCTACTCATGTTCATAACTGTAGAGTATTGGGCGAGGTAGATTTGGTGGAGTTCCCTGGATTGCACAAATCTGAAGTCTTCTTAAAACCAAACAATAACTTAACTTAATTAATTAAAATAATAATAAAAAAAAGTTTATATTGAGCATTATCCTCTGTTAAGAACTATCTATATGGGATCAAATTGACAACACCAATTCAAGGGATCCAATAGGAACATTAGGAGGCAGTGAGTTGATGTTGATGAAGGAGAAACAACTCAGGAAGGGAAAGTGAGAATGTTTGCACAACTTGAAGAATGTAATCAATGTCACTGAATTGCACATGTAGAAATTGTTGAATTGATGTATATGTTCTGCCATGTATATCCTCAACAACAACAAAAAATAATTTTTTTTTTAAAGGCACAGAAGTCAACTTGAAATGCTAGAACAAAGTACAACTTATCAGGTTATGATGAGTACAGACTGATACAAATGAGCAAATTAAGTACGATGATAAATGAGATGTATATAGTTTCAAAGTTCCTTCCTTCAAAATACTTTTTAATTACAAACAAAGAGTAATTTTGCAGTTCTTTGGCTTTGGTGGTCGGTGCGTAAATTTGAATGACATTGTATTAACTGGTCTTCCTTTGTTTGCATATGGATATTATCCTATCACTGACAGCACTGTGCTTCAGGACAGATCTTGAAATGTTCTTTGTGATGATGAATGCCACGCCATTCCTCTTCAATTTGTCATTCCTGGCATAGCAGATCATATGGTTGTGTGATTCAAAACGGCAAAAACCAGTTGCAAAAACAGCAAGGAGGCCACATGTTCTGACCTCCTCTAACCCTACAAGGGGAAGGCAGGATTACCAGCAGTAAACCAAGGCCTATTACTGCAAGGCCAAACATGCTGCCTCCCTCCAGCCCTTTCACCAACCGTTCCTCCCAAAGCACCCACCACCTCTCTCCTGGGTTCGAT
>NW_006921687.1:5365531-5369670 GCF_000298275.1 Orycteropus afer afer
GCTTCCAGGAGGCCTCCTTTTGAGCCCGGCAGGGTGGTCAAACTAGCCAATCATAGCATCAGAACTCTAAGCACCTGAGAGAAAGTGGGCACCTCCCAGAACATTGTATTGTGCCACGCCCAACAGAAATACTCCACGTGGATAACATTTACAATCAGCTCCTCAGTTGCACATTCCACCACTGAGTTTACAATGACTTATGGGTAGAAAAGTCATACTAAGTAATTTACTACACTGCACCAGTCCATTTTAGTTCACTAATGCCTGGGATATTGATCTTTATGCATTTCATTTCATTTTTGACAACTTCCAATTTTCCTACATTCATACTTTGTACATTCCATGTTCTGATTATTAATGGATGTTTGAAACTGTTCTTTCTCATTTTGAGTCATGCGCCACATCAGCCAATGGAGGTCCCCAAAGCTTTACTCCATCCATATCATTAAGGTCAATTCTACTCTGAGGAGGCAGCTCTTACCCAATTGTATCTTGAATGCCTTCCTGAGGGGCTCATCTTCTGGCACCATATTGAACAATGTTTCAGGGCTATTCATAGTTTTTCAGTAATGTATCAGACAGTGTTTCACTGCTATTCTAAGGTTCTCACTGGCCAATTCTTTGAGAAGTAGATGGCTCCTTTCTTCTTTGGAGTCTTAGTCTGGAAGCCCACTGAAACCTGTCCACTATGGGTGACCCTGCTGGTATTTGAAATTCCAGTAGCATAGCCTCCAGTCTCACAGCAACACACAAGACACCACAGTCCAACAAACTGACAGACAAGTGGTGGTTTCAGATATATGAGGCTAAATAGGTTACAACAACTAAAAGCAATGGGTGATTCTTAATTGAATCCTTTTGCCATATTAGCACATTATTGGGGCAGTTGCTGAAACTTGAATGAGATTTAGATAACAGTAACAGATCAATGTTAATTCCCTATTTTGATGGTTATATCACAGATACATAGGTGAATGTTATCATTTGTTTAAAAAAATGCATTAAATATTCAGTGATGATGAGGCATCAGGTGGGCAACTTATTCTCAAATCAAACAAAAAAAGTATGTCAGCTTATAATTCCATAGTAGCTTGCATGTTGCTGTAATGCTGGAAGCTATCCCACTAATATTTCAAATACCAGGGTCACCCATGCTAGACAGGTTTCAGCAGAGCTTCCAGACTATGACGGTTGAGGAGAAAAAGCCTATGAACATCAGCCAATGAAAGCTCTCTGGATCACAACACTCCGATGTCATTGTGCATGGGGCTGCTACAAATCGGGGCAAACTGGACGGCAGCTAACACACACCACCATCACCTGTAGAAAAGCAGCAGCTCCACTGGATAGAAGAGTCAAGGACTGGCACTCTGGTTGGGTTCAAGGACTTCCCTGAAAACTGGTTTTTCATGGAAAGCACTCTCTTTTATCCTACACTGCGTAACACACTTGGGGAGGTTTTCAGTACGTACAGGGGCTCATGTGAAGGGGAGGGCTTTGTATTATTCTTTCCTTCCTTGAAACATATCTGTAACCCAAGGCTTAGTAACGCAGTGTTTACTACTTGCATTGACAAACCTGGCATTTCTCACCTCTGGGCAGAGTGCACATCCCTCACTGGTGCACCTCTAAATCCTGCCTGTGCTCCAGGGCCCAGATCCAATCCTTCTTCTGTGGACTATTTCCTAGAGCCCCGGCTGCAGGTCTCTTGCATCTCTAAGCACTCTAGGCATTCCTACTTCCTAGCTTGTACACTAGGTACTAGTGTTGTGTCTCCACTGAAGGAGAATCAGGCCCCACACCACCGAGGCCAGAAACCGCACACTGGATGCAACCTAGCGGCATGTTAAGCTTGGACCACAAAATTAAGCCTTTTCAATTAGTTACAAACTTTTAGAAATTTAACATGAAATCTCAGCCTTTTATGGCTTCTCTTGAAAAACTGGATGCTTCACAGGCAGGAAGTACTGAAGAAGTTCTCTTGAATCTGTGTTTAACAAATCATGTGTATCATATCTACAACTCACAGGACAGCCCAAATCCCATTCACTAGTTATGCCTCACTCTCAAAATGACTGTCTACATGACCACATGAGATGTGTAAATTATTTCAAAAATAGCCAATGTATAAAGGCCTATAGATGAAATACAATAAGTGTTTCCCACTATGATTTTCAACATCACAAAAACAGATATTCAATAATCTCATCCCAGATTTTTTTTTAAGTCCCTACCCATACAACAAGCCATGCTACTAGAAGCAATCCCTGATTTTTCATCTAACCTTTCCTAAACAATAGTCAAAGGTTAGACATATATAAGCCAAACTAAAAACCTATTTATACCACAAAAATAGCAAAATGAAATTAAAATGGAAGAAAATCTCAAGATGCACTTTTACAAATATTGTTGTTGTTGTTGTTGTTATGTGCCGTCGAGTCAAACCCGACTCATAGCGATCCCTCCTTGGGTTTCCGAGGCAGTATCACTACGGAAGTAGGATTGCCCAACCTTCCTTCCGAGGAGTGGCTGGTGGGTTTGAACCGCCAGCCGTCTGGTTAGCAGGCAAGTGTCTTAGCCACTATGCTACCAGAGCTCCCTTACAAATATTAAGCATGTAAAAAATTATTTTTAAAGAGTTATAGTATGAATATATTCCATTTAGGGTTTCCCCTCCCCTCCTTTAAGGACTAGAAAGACTAGATCTTAAAACATCAGATCACTGAACTGGACGCCTACTTCTTTTTCTAACAAATCTCACTATGGCAAGGGCAGGTCTTCCTATTTCTTAAAAGACCTTTGAACCACCTTCACACTTCATTTGTCTCACATTCTTTCATGGCCACTTCATGAACACACCCAGAAGTGTTCAACTGGTAAATGTTAGAGGAAGGGACGTATTTGCATGGTAGCTTACACAACACTGAGCCTCGCTCTTCTATCTTAATTAGCTTAGCTCTTGAAAAGATGTTCTAATAAGTCAAACATATCTACATGAGAAATTTTAATTCTAGTTTATTTACAATTATCAATCACCATTTCAAGTATTTTGTTACAAAATTTGGTAGAAAGTATTTACAACTTTGTTACATATCTGCAGCACCCTTCTTTAAGATGGCAATAATTTGTTCTGAATTCTGAAGAAATACCACCCATTCTTTGTCTTATCTTCACCTCAGGTCATACTCTGAAATAATTAAACATTTTGAAGAGGAAAAATTTTTATTGTCAAAAATTACTGCTTGGTTCAGAGTTCTCTGGAACTTTACATGACAACAACCCAAGGTTTTCTATCTCAAAAGTCAGCCTGTCACCTAAAAAAAAAAAAAAATCACAATTTATTAGTCTATTAGGTTTCAGGCCCTTTAAAATACTGTTCCTTCTTCAAAATTACTATCTTTCTAAGTGGAAGACCCAGGTTCGATTTCCAACCAAGGCACCTCATGGGAGCCCCCACCCATCTGTCAATGGAGGTTTGCCTGTTGCTATAATGCTGAACAGATTTCAGTAGAGCTTTCAGACTAAGACTAGGAAGAAAGGCTTGGTGTTCTACTTCAGAAAAATGAGTCAATGAAAACTCTATGGAACACAATGGTCCAATCAGCAACCAATTATGGGGATGGTACGGGGCTGTTTTGTTTTGTGCATGAGGTCACCATAAGTTGGAGACCTACTGGGACAGGAGTTAACAATAACTGACACTATGCTCTTCAAGAACAATAGATTTTCTTCTTGACCTGACATTGTCTTAACAAATACCTTCCTTGGTCATAATGAAAAACAGAAACTCTGGGAAATGTGACAATTTACAAACAATGACAGAGCTTTGAAGATAATGTCTTTGGTTGAAAATAGCTGGAGACATGGAATGAACTGAGCCACTATCTATGACTAGATCCCAAAGCTGATGGTTCAGTATATTTTACTTTTTAACTAGGAAGGGCAGAATTTATTTACAATTAAACCTACCATAAAAACAGAGGGCTGCTAGCCAAGTGCACATAACTTGTTGTTGTTGTTGTTATGTACCATCAAGTCAGATCTGACTCATAGTGACCCCTCCTTGGGTTTCCAAGGCAGTATCACTACAGAAGTAGATTGCCCCATCTTCCTTCCAAGGAGTGGCTGGTGGGTTTGAA
>NW_006921687.1:5370195-5376081 GCF_000298275.1 Orycteropus afer afer
ATCCCGCGCCAGCCCCACAATCCCTGCTATACTTGAGCCCATCATCGCAGCCACCGTGTCAATCCATCTCGTTGAAGGCCTCCCCCTTTCTCACCATAGTCTTGTAATTCCACCAAATGAGTGGGTTGTTGTTGTTGTTGTTGTTATGTGCCGTCGAGTCAGATCTGACTCATAGTGACCCCTCCTTGGGTTTCCGAGGCAGTATCACTACAGAAGTAGGATTGCCCAACCTTCCTTCCGAGGAGTGAAATGAGTGGGTACAACTATGCAAATAAGGTGACTGTGGCCCATCAAAGGGATTAGAAAGCTTGCTAATAATGCAAATAAGGTGCACAGCACTCTTGTGGGGGTGGGATAATGCACTTAAGGTGTATGGAATTCTAACAGGGGATTGGTCAGTTTTGCCCTGCCACAAGGTGAAAAGAAAGGGACCTCACTACTATTAAGAACAGCCAGGAGCATAGCATATCCCTTGGACCCAGGGTCTCTGTGTTGAGAACCTCCTATATACCCAGGAAACAGAGAGAGAGCTATACCACTGGGGATGGTACAAAACATGAGAAATGGTGGCAGCAGAACCAGGAGATCAGCATGAAACAACTCAGTAGATGTCCCAGCCCACAGAACAAGGTAGTTACAGTGGGTATGTCAACATACAGAGTGAGAGAGGTGAGCACTTTCAGGGAAGAGGCTTCCTGGCAGATTGGGGAGGAATTAAAGAGCTTTGAAACACTTGCCCAAGCAGGGGAGAGGCCAGACCGACCAAGAGCTAGCAAGAGGCCTGCCTGTGGACATGGCTGAGAGGCTCTCCTAACCAAAAAACTATATCCTAAGTCATTTCTGACTCTGAATTGGAACCTTTACTTCCCTAACAAACCCCATAACTCTCAGTACTGTCTATGAATTCTGTGTGGCCATCACAACAAATCATCAAACCTAGTAGAGAAATAAAGAGTGCCATAGGATGGGTGGCTGGTGTCAGAATTAGTAAAAATATTGTAAAACAATGAACGCAACACACTGCCGTGGAGTTGAATCCAACTCATAGTGACCCCTCCTTGGGTTTCCAAGGCGGTATCACTACAGAAGTAGACTGCCCAACCTTCCTTCTGAGGAGTGGCTGGTGGGATTGAACCACCAGCCTTCATGGTTAGCAGTCAAACGCCTTAGGCATACACCACCAGAGAGGAAGTATCTCTGGCATCTGCTTCATAGAAATCAACTTTGGGCTGATGCTGCTGGTGATTCTGTTTTCCTATCATCAAGTTTGAGGAAGTCAGATGCTCCCGCCACAACAATTTTACACTAGACATTCACCCTGGACTAATAAGTTACCCACCAAAATCAGGTAGTCCGTGTGCAACACTGAGGGGGAAAGGAGTAAGAATAGGATTCAGTTTGATATTAAAAACACTAACTTTTCCAGAAGACATGAGCTCTCACATAGGCTACTGAGTAGTGGTGTCATTAGGGCTGGTGTCACCCAGCATGGTAACTCATGGTGTCAACTCCCACCTCTGCCATGGACCTCTTCCCATACCAGATCATACAGAATCCTAGGTAATGTTTGTCATGAACTTTAATCATACAAAAATAATATGTGATAAATATAGTTGTAAATTGCTTAAATATTTCTTAGATTATATATATTAACAAAAGTGTTTTATAAAATCTTTATACATTGAGTTACATTATTAGTAACTGAGAAGCTTTTTAAATTTTTCCCCTTTTCTTTTAATTACTACTTCATTCAAAAAAGTTACTGACATAGGTTCACAAATACTAATTACCCCAATATTGCAGCTAAAACACCAGGAAATGTGATGAAATCAGTGACTAAAAACACCAGCGGCGACAAAATCAACAGCATGTGCTTATACTGCGTGCAGACGAAACCGTATGTTTTGAAGTATGACTGTAATTGGCTAACAATAACAGCTCTGACAGGAGCTCATTAGAAGGTTCAATAAGTAAATTAGCATAGAGTCTTAGCCTTGTAGGTATATTGGTACATGGAAACTGGGCTTACGAAAAATATATTTGTTGTTATAACTAACTGTAGGATTATTTTTATTACAAATAAATTTCTGCTTAAATACTGCACAAAAAATTTATAGACAGTCATTTTGGTGTCATCGCCTCTGACAGTGTCAACCAGTGTAGTCAGCACCCCCCACACTCCCTTAGTGAAGCCACTGCTAGTGAGCACTTTAGTTCTCAGCCACGTTCCAGTGCTCCAAAGTGATTTAGTTTGTTTTTGTTTAATTAGGGGATAAAAAAGAGTTTCAACTGTTTTGTTTAAGCCACATAGCTAGAGACAATGAGAGAGAGAGAGAGAGACACAGAGAGACAGAGAGAGAGAGAAACACCCAGATCTGTGGTTTAATGACAAGAATGCTATTTCTATTACAGCATGGTACATAATCTAAATGAAGAGTAAAGCTGTGATACATGAATGTGTAATTGAAAAATATTTTGAATGTTTTGGTTGATACACCAAGTAATACACTTTTTTGCCTTCTTCAATGCTGAACATTACCTTTTTTCTTTTTTTAGGACAGGGACATCATTATGACTATCCATTACCGAAATAACAGATGGTATAATTCTAAACTGCTATTCTATGTCACGTAGTGAGATATCACTTTTGAGGTTGTGTCTGCACCTAAATGTACTCTCCTGCAGCCACCTGCCCCCTTGATCCACTTGTGAGTCTCTCCTGATTTGTGACTTTTCATCTGCCATGAGCTCTGAAAACAATTAAAACCAAGCTTACTAAAGAGCTTGCCAGGTGAAACCTAACAAGAACAAAATGCAGAGCTCTCAATGGTATTTTAACAACATGGACCATTTCCTTTCCCAGTTTAGGTTTGTTTTCTAAGTGTTATGGTTTTCCCAAGTCTGACCCATGGAAGTACAGTGCTGCTGTGATAGTTAGCTGCCATCCAATTGGCTTCAACTCATGGTAACCTTACAAATAACAGAATCAAATCACCGCCCAATCCTGCACTGTCAGTTTGTCACCACTAGTATTTCATATACAAGCACTTAAGATTCAGAGAACCTGCCACACTAAGACATGCTAGGAAGAGAAGCCTGGCAATTTACTTCCAAAAATTAGCCAATGAAATCCCAGTGGATCACATCATAATATTGCAGTGCTGTTCAAACCAAACCAAACCAAACCTATTACCACTGAGCTGATTCTGACTCATGGCAGCCCTGTGTGTTACAGAGTAGAATTTAGCTCTGACTCCGTAAGGTTTTTCCGGGTATAATCTCCATGGAAGCAGATCACCAGGCCTTCTGCTGCTGGGTATGTGCAAACTGCCAACCTTTTAGTTAATAGCTGAGCCCAGTTTTACCACCCAGGAAACTTACAGTCCTTGCATCTTCCTTTCTCATCTTAAAACCAAACCAAACTCACTGCCGTTGAGTCGGTCCTGACTCATAGCAGCCCCTCCTTGGGTTTCCAAGGCATTATCACTGCAGAAGTA
Source organism: Orycteropus afer afer (assembly GCF_000298275.1). NCBI lineage: Eukaryota > Metazoa > Chordata > Mammalia > Tubulidentata > Orycteropodidae > Orycteropus > Orycteropus afer. Next base: position 5,373,693 of record NW_006921687.1, read on the forward strand.
GATTGCCCAATCTTCCTTCCAAGGAGGGGCTAGTGGGTTTGAACTGCCAGCCTTCTGGTTAGCCGTCAAATGCCTTAGGCACTACGCCACATAATAAATTCTTACTTGCTTTACAAAAATGGACGTTGATAGAATATACAGCTATATATGTGATAGATAATACCATCTGTGATAGTTGGAGCTGTGTGTCAACTTGGGTGGACCACAATTCTGTGTGGTTAAGCAGTTGTGATGTGGTTATTCCCATGATGGGATCAGATGAATATGTTTTGAGCAGCCAATCTGTTGAAAGGGAGTTTCCCTAGGGGTGTGGCCTGCTTCCAGTATATTTATAGACATTCTGGGAAAAGAGATACTCTTCTGTGGATTGGGATTCTGTTGTGCTGCTACAACTGTCCATGAGCGAACAATCCACCATTCGGCCTGGAGATCTTGGATTCATCATTCGTTGGAGTCAACAGCCAGTATACTGCCTGCTAACCTTGAGCTCTTCAGCCCCTGCAGCTGCAAGAGTTGGGAAAAGCCTCCAGCTTGATGTTTGATCCAAGAACTTTGGACTTGTCAGCTTCTGTAATTGTGTGAGCCATTTTCCTAAGACAAATTTCTCTTTCTCTCTATATATAAGCTTTACTGGTTTTGTTTCTCTAGAGAACCCAGTCTAACACACCATCTCATGCTATGTATTTCCAAATCCTTTTATGTAAGCAAATGGGAAATTATTTTTCTAAGAAGAGAAAAGAAGGTGTAAGGATCATGTCTGTACATTAACCCAACACCAGACAGAAGTAACATTGTGAAAAAATAATTTTCAAATTGACAGAGACTGTATCAGTGGTATATAGAATGCATATGGGGTATACAGGAAGATACATGAAATAGTGTACAGTGTTAATAGCAGGGCTGTGTCTAGAAAATATGTTTTGCTTTTAAAGAAAAAGAAAAGATACTGGTCAAATGTAAAACATCCAAAAGTGCAAAAGGGAATTCATACTACATGTTAATATTACTTCACTCTCTGAGATATTAGGAGAAAATGAGAACATTTGCTTATCTAAAATCTACTATTTCTACCATGAGTTTCTGTGTACTGAAGTTTTTATAGTGCCCACATAAAAGTTTTATGAAGCGTCTTTAAAAAGGCCTGGGCAAATTCCAATTTAGCCACTTAAAATACACACACACACACCACATATACAGTAAAACCTGCAAAAACAGAACCGGTACAAGGCAGAAACCTGTCAGCAAAGGAAAACCCAATTATTTTCCACTACAATGAACAATAAAAAAGTGGAAGACTGCACCTGTCAAAGGGAGAAAATTGACAGGACCTGATAAACCAAGGCACTTTTGTCAAGTCTGGCTCTCATGGGTTTCACTGTGTTTAACTTGTAGATTAAATTCATGGAGTACCAGATATGTAAATGGATCGAGCTTGGATATATTAATCCATTTAATCCTTCACAACATTATTTAAAAAATACTTTCACTATTCCAGTTTTATAAAGAAATCACCTCAGGGAGGTTAAGTGACTCTCCCAAAGGTACAAAATGGTGGAGGTAGGATTTCAACCCAGGCCTGTCTGACTATTGAACCAGATCTCTCAACCAGTTCCACCATGCTGAAGAAATAAAGCTACAGAAATTTCTATTTGCCATTATAATTTATGTTTTCAAAATCTTGTTAACTACTGTGGCTTTAGATTTATTGCCTTGGAAGCCTAATGTGGTTGCTATCAGTTGGAATCAACTTGATGTCAGTGGGTTTGATTTTTTTTTTGGTTACTGTGACTTTATACAATGCACAGCAAATATTCACTCCAAACAGCATTTGCTGCCTCACAACACTGTTTAGATTTTCACATTAAGAATCTTATTCATACATTAATCATATTCTAAATGTCAATATCTATAAAAGTTTGATCTTATGCTATATATTCTCATCTTCCTAGTGTAAAGGACCAAGAAGGCAATTAAGTTAATTACAATCTACAAAGAAACCACACAGTGGCCCAGGTGCACAAAAGTCCTCATTTACATGAAGGAAATGACCTTTCTGAAGAAGGCAATGAAATTAAAGCTTTCTTCTTTGAAAAGGCCAGACTATTTCTAAAGAGCAAAGAAAATTAATTTAGCCTTTCAAATTATAATCACCTTCATGCACATGAAATGTATGCATTTGGAGAGGGAAAAAGAAATAATTTTCAGTATTTCAGCTATAAAAAGCTTTTTGTATTCAAACTATTACTGCTCACTTCTTTTAAGTTGCTGTTATGTGGATAAGTAGCATCTAATGCAAAGTGGAACAGACCATCAACTGCTCATATGCAAATTCCACTTGAAGTTAAAGACAATTAAAACAAGTCCACGAGAGCCAAAATATGATCTTGAA
>NW_006921687.1:5387893-5405349 GCF_000298275.1 Orycteropus afer afer
ACAAAACTAAAGTGACACGGGCCAATGCATTTTTTTTTTTCCCCAGTGTTCCCTCCCCTCTCCACTCACTCGTGGAAACCAACAAAAAAAGTTTCCTTCCATATATAAACCTTTCCTTGACATTTTATAATAATGAACTAATACTATATTTGTCCTTCTGTGATTGACTTATTTCACTCAACATAATATCCTCCAAGTTCATCCATGTTATGTGGTGTTTTGCAGACTCTACATTATTCTTTACTGCTGCATAGCATTCCACTGTGTGTATGTACCATAGTTTGGTCATCCACTCTTCCACTGATGGGCACGTAGGCTGTTTCCATCTTTTTGTTATTGTAAATAATGCTGCAATGCACATGGGTGTGCATATATATGTTCCTGTCCTGGCTCTCACCTCTCTAGGACATATATCCAGTAATGGGATTTCTGGGTCAAATGGTATCTCCAATTCCAGCTTTCTAAGGAATTGCCATACTGTTTTCCACAGTTGTTGTATCACTTCACAGTCCCAGCAGCAACGTATGAGCGTCCCAGTCTCTCCACATCCCCACCAACATTTGTTATATTCTGCCCCGCTGAATCTTGCCCTCAGTGTAGTTAATGCATTTTTAACTGAATCATCTCTTAAACATTATCAGGGAAACTTATTTAAAGGAATCCTATCTGGAAAAATAAGGAAACTGAGTAACAAAAAAATTAAGGAATTCAGGAAGTGATAGAGCTTGTGTGTAAACTCAGGCTGGCAAGAAGCAAGCACTTTGAAAATGTACCACTCAACACAAGATTTCATTCACTCCATTCATTCTTCTATTCATTCATTCATTCAATTAGTATTTACTGAACATGTAATCCGAGCCAAGAATTCTTCCAGGGGTTGGAGATACAACAGGGAACAAGCAAGTAAAGGCACTGCTCTCACGATGTTAACTTAAATGTTTATCTTCATATTAAGGTGATTTACCAAATCCCGTCTGAGCACACCGGGCTTTCTTCACCCTTTTGTATAATATAAATAGCTCTCAACGTTATGAACTGGAGGCCTCATGCCAACTCCTGTCACTACTTTATTCTTAAGGCATCTTGATTCCATGCTCAGATTCCACCTGTTCCTAGCAAAACAGCAGCTGATGGTGACTCCACTGCTGTGGCCATCAATGCTCAGATACAAAAGGCCAAGGCCTATTACCCACCTCTACATGCTCACCTCCAACATCCATCCCCAAACAAACACCTTGCTGCTTCCTTCCCTGTCTCAAAGACCATTCCCTGGAGTAAGACCCTTGCCCAAAGCTGGCAGTCTCCACACTGGGAATCCTGAATGTACCCAGCCTTTGGTCAAGAGAAGACAACAGACACAAATTCTTGCTCTCATTGAGTTTAGTGTATTTGTGGGAGGGAAGAGGTGAATAAAATAAAACAAGATAAATAAAACACAGAGTTAGATCCTGGTAAGTGTTATGAAGAAAAAGCACAGAAAGGAATACGAAATTGGGGGCATTCCAATTTTAAATCAGATGAGAAGGTGCATTGAGGACTTGCAGGAGGTGAACTCAATAAGTATTAATTTTTAGAAATTGAAAGGAATGTTTTCATATGCCTGGAATTTTATTAGTCAAGCTTTTCAGGTCTACAATAAAAGGTTGAGTCACGTAACACATAACCAAAGAGAAAATATTAGGAGAAAAACATTGATAAAGGGAAATTATATTCTAAATCTACTGAGGGAGGTTGGGAATAAATAAAAGCAGGCAGATATAAAGTATAAATCTTTTCCAAAAGTCCCTAAAAAAGCCTGTTTTCCAAGAGTCATGACAGCATCTGCAGGAACTGATAAAGTGAAAGAACTGGCTTTGAAACCAAAGCAAGGAAAGAGAACAAAAAGGCTCCTTTACAGATAAAATAGAAATTATAAATAGCAGTGAAACCCAGAAATATATGCCAGAAATGGGCCATTAACAAAAGATCTGAAGAAACGGATATACTCTGAAATAAGGGCTCTTGATGCATCAGTAAAGGAGTGCTGGTACAGTGGTTAAAGCATTTAGCTGCTAAACCAAAAAGTAAGCAATTGGAACCCACTAACTGCCCCACAGGAGAAAGATGTGGCAATCTGCTTCCATAAAGATTAGAAACCCTATGGGGCCATTCTACTCTGTCCTGTATGGTTCATATGAGTCAGAATGGACTTAACAGCAGTGGGCTTGTTTTTGAGTACATCTTTGGTTTTGAATACATCAAAGCTATTAAAAAAAAAACCAAACTCACGCTGTTGAGTCATCCCCAACTCATAGCAACCCCTCTTTGGGTTTCCAGGGCAGTATCACCATGGAAGTAGATTGCCCAACCTTCCCTCTGAGGAGTGGCTGGTGGATTTGAACTGCCAGCCTTCTGGTTAGCAGCCAAATGTCTTAGGCAGTATGCCACCAGAGCTCCCATCAATGCTACAGGCAGTTGCTAATACAGTTTTCTTTAAGTTTACAGAAACTAATCAACATCAGTAAGACCATGAAGAAGAGAAGTGTCTGACCCCAGCTCTGCTCGCTCACCAAGAAGCTTTAACAACTCAGTTACATGACAGTTGTCCAACAAAGGTGGAAGTTATGTGAATAACTTTAGTTTCCATTTCTTTGTTCTACCTTTCCATTGCGCAGAATGTTGCTAAAGTAAATCTCCCAGGCTAACAAAACACACACAGTTCCAAAACCTGAAAAAGGCATTAGTTCTCAATGAAAATGAAGTCTGGGCACCATACTGAATTCAGAACAATGAATACCATCATTGGCAGTTTCCTCCTTGCTTCCTCTGACTCCTTCTTTTCCCTCTCTTTTCACTGTTTTCAGCCTATTTACCACTTTCTACAAAAGGGCTAAAAAGGAACTCTAATTAGCACCCCAGTCAGTTGCCCATTCTGTAGCTAGTTTTGTGAGCTCCTCTACATTGTACAGCATCTTTGGGCAATGTAACTGACACCCTTCTTATTACACTAAGATATTAAATGCAAGAGTACACACACACACACACATATATACACAGATACACACGCATACAGATACACACACACACTTAATTAGAAAAAGGAAAGTAATTTCCCACATATACCAGTTGTTGTTGTTGTTGTTATGTGCCATGGAGTCGGCCGACTCATACCAGTAGGATGATTATATTGATATTTTCTTTCAGATGATTATATTGATACTTTCTTTCAATATAGGGTGAGGCCAAGACATTGCAGCATCAGAAAGGATGCCAAGAATAATCAAAATTGCTACATTAACAGGGATATTTTAGTTTAGTCCATTAAATCTCTCCTTGAGAATCCTCATTAAGAAGGAACTCATATTCACCGGAAGAATCCAATTTCCATTTTCTGACAGCGTTGATTATTACAAAATTCTTTATGTTGCATCAAAACATACCAAGCTAGTTTGAGGGTCTTCCATTCACTGAATATTTGCTGACCTCTTGAGTGGGCTGTGAGGGGCTCATAAGGGGTGATGGATGACTGTAGAGGTAGAAACTGGTAGGGCTGACGCAGTGAAGAAAAGTGCCGATTTCTTGGCCTTTAGTGCTGGCCAGGAAATATGTTGGTCATGGAGATGAGCCTGTCAAGTCACCAGGGGACCAGTGTTACTGGGAGAAAGCCAGTCTTTAGTCAGGGAACAGGAAAGAGGGTGGTTCTGTGCTGAAATTCAAACTTTAGTGAAGTATTCTGACATCAAACTGGGGCTCAAATACAGGAGAAAAGACTGAAAGTGATGCAACAGAAGAAAGCTTTGGCAGGCACTGAGGCAAGAGGAAGGCTACGGTGGAAGGGGATGGAAAGACATGTCTAGAAAAGCTTGCACCTCAGCAGGGACTTGTGCTCACTTGGTGTCAGGTACCTTCTAAATAACAGATCACTACACACTGAAACAGGAGCTCTGGTAGCATAGTGCCTAAGGTACTGGACTGCTAACCAGAAGGCTGGCAGTTCAAACCCACCAGCCACTCCTCAGAAGGAAGGTTGGGCAATCTACTTCCATAGTGATACTGCCTCAGCAACCCAAGGAGGGGTCGCTATGAGTTGGGGCCGACTCAATGGCACACAACAACAACACACACTGAAACAAGTGATAGAAATAAGCAAAAGGTGGCAAAAGGGTCTTATACTGAGGATGGTACCCATGCTATTTCTAACAAAATTACTAAAAAAAAAGTAACTACTCTTAGGCACTGGCATAAGCCTTTTAAGAATATTAACTCATTTTATTCTCCCAACAAATCCATGGTGTGGGTAATATTAATTTTCCCATTTTATACATGAAGAAACTGAGTCAAAATGAGATTAAGTGTTTTGTCCAAAGTCATCCAGCCAACTAACAGAGAAGGACTCAAACCCAGGTAGTCTAACTCCATAGCCCTCCCTTTAATTCACCATAGAATACTTATCTCACTTTGATTTCTAGGCCCTCACACAAGGCCTGGACCACAATAGATATTCAAATATTTGTTGAAAGAATAAAAGATCCCTAGTTTAGCGGGATTAAATAGAAATGCATCATAGGAGGTGAACTTTGTAATAAAGGATATAGGATATAGAGAACACAGAGATTCTGCTGTGGCTCAGGGCTCTGAATAGAACTCAGGAGTGAAATTGCTTTTCAACTTGGATTGGATCAGCAGCACACTGCTTCAACCAGATGCACAAGCCAGCAGACACAGGCACAGAGTGACCATGAAGGCCAGATCAGATGTACAATCTTCTCTAAAGCTGAGGTAACACAGTCAAAAGTGTGCCATCTGCTGCATGACAACCATTCTGGTCATTTCACTTATAACCAAAACTTTTTATCCTCTGGTTGTTTATTATACATCTATTTCCTCTTCTAGGATCAGAGTTACTTAAGGTCAAGGAGTTTATATTCCCATCACCACTTACCATACTGGTAAGTCATCATGCTAATGACGTATTACGCTGGACAAATATGCTGCAAAAGATCTCTTTCAAGTGCAATAGAGCAAAGATGTATCCTCAAAAACTAATTTGCACCTAACCCAAGCCATGGTATTTTCAATACCCTCATATGCATGTGAGAGCTGGACAATGAGTAAGGAAGACCGAAGAAGAGTTGATGCTTTTGAGTTGTGGCGTTAGTGAAGAATACTGAAAGTACTATGGACTGACAGAAGAACTAACAAATCTGCCCTGGAAGAAGTGCAGCCAGAACGCTCCTTGGCAGCAAGAATGGCCAGACGTCCTCTCACCTGCTTTGGTCATCTTGTCAGAAGAGGTCATTCCCTGAAGAATGATATCATGCTTGGTAAAGTGTAGGGTCAGTGAAAAGGGAGAGACCCTCAGTGAGATGGATCAACACAGTGGCTGCAATGATGGGCTCAGGGATAGCAAGGATTGTGAGGCTGGCACAGGAGTGGGCAGTGTTTATGTTGCCACAGGGTCGCTATGAATCAGAGGACTCCACAGCACCAAACAATAACAAATGTTAACATGATTTAGGAAAAAATGCTACATGTTAATCAACTTTCTGCAGAGGTAGCAAAGAACTTTTTTTATTTTTGCATTCAAGGTTTTAAATCATTATTTTTAACAGAATTTGACTATAAGCTAGCTTGCTAACTTCCATGCATTAAACTCCATTGCCTTATAATTATGAACAATGCCCCCTTAGTATTCTTCAGGTGGGATATCTTGTAACTTATTTGGTTCTACATGCTGACTTTTCACCTCCTAAATATACCCACTGGCATATGTTTTAAAAAACAGAAATACACTGACTGTAAAAAAAATAATTGCACTTTTTAAGACTACTGCCAGCATGTGGCCTAAAATAAAATCCTGCCTGAGGCCTCAGGGAACAAACCCAGTCTTGCAGAGCAAGCTGGGCATTTGCCTGCAGCAAGGCTGCATCAGAGCTCAGTGCAGTCCTAGAATGGCAGCAGCTCCCTAGTTTCTGCAGATGCTGCAAATTGGTGACCTTCGAAGTCTAATTTCAGTGAATGGGTGTGCTGGTGAAAGGGGCCCAGCAGCTGGGTTGGTTTTCAGTCCATTTCTTCTTAAGTGAAACAATAATACAAAATTGATTATGGGTTTCCAGAACATCACTGGTACTAATGCCTACACTGCCAACTGTGAACGGAGAACAGATGACTAATTCTAGACAATGTCCTGCAAATGATTCTAAATGTATTCCTGAAAACACATACGCCTCCTGAACTGTGATCAGTGCATGACCATTGTTGTGAGCTGCTTTCAAGTTAGCTCTGACCTACGGCAACCTTATACATAACAGAGCAAAACATTGCCTGGCTCTGTCAATTCACAATCCTTGGCATGTTTGAGTCTATTGCTGCAGTTATTTGTCACTCCATCTCACTGAGGGTTTCTCTCATTTTCACTGACTCTCTACTTTATCAAACATGTCTTTCTCTAGTGATTGGTCTTTCCTGATGATGTATTCAAAGTAAATACATGAATGGTCCAGCTTTTAACAGTTAAAATAAGACTAAACATTGGTGTGAATACTAAAAGGTACACCTCTATACTTTGTGAGGGGTTACTGGAAAAATTTAGTTGAATAAAATAACCAATAGTCACTAAGTTGATGAACTTTGAATAGAGAGTATCTCATTATAGGTATCAATAATAGGGATGCTGTGGAAGATTTTGGACCATGGGAAAGACATTACTCACATCCAGATTTAATAAAGTTAACGTAGCGTGGACAGCAACATTGCTGGTGACGAAAAACCAAAACCAAACCTCTTGCCATCAAGTCGATTCCAACTCAAGTGACCCAATAGAACACAGCAGAACTGCCCCCATAGGACTTCAAGACTGTAAATCTTTTTGTAAATTTTTTTGTGATTTGGGTGAAACTTTACAGAGCAAATTCATCTTCCTTATATAAAGCAGTTCACACTTTGTCTCATGACATTGACTGCAATTTCCCACAATGCAACAGCTCCCCTCCCACTCCCTTCTCAGTTACCTCTTCCCTATATCCTTCGCTCCCATGCACTCCTGTCTCCCACCCCCAGCTGTCGCCCTGTGCATACACAGCCCTTCTATTCTCCCATGATTGATCTCTCCAAGGAGTATATCTACCTAATGGAAATGTTCGCTCATATGCAAGGCTATAAATCTTTATGGAAACAGACTGTCGCACCTTTCTCATGAGGAGAAGCTGGTGGGTTTGAACCACCGACCTTTCAGTTAACAGACAAGCACTAAATCACTGCACCACCAGAGCTCCTTGCTGGTGAGACAAGTTGCCTGAAATAAAGCAATGGCCACCATAGCTCAATGAAGGGGAACAGGTAAGTACTGGTGGCTCACTGGATGGCAGGTAACTAACAGATAGCAGTTGTTCCTCTTATAGTTACCATCAAGTTCCCGACCCCATGCACAATATAACAAAAAACTGCCTGATCCTATGCTATCCTCATGATCAACTGCAGATCAAACTGTTGTCATCCCCCGGGTTTGCGCTGGCTGATTTTTAAAAGCAGATGGCCAGACTTTTCTTCCTAGTTTTAGTCTGGAAGTGCCACTGAAATCTGCTCTGCATCATAGCAATACGTAAGCCTCCTATAACAGATAGATAGGTGGTGGCTGGAATGAGGCACATTGGCCAAGAATTGAACCTGAGTATCCTACATGGAAGGCAAGAATGTACTACTCAACTACAAATGCCCCCAGTATAATTTGTGTAACAATATAAATTAAGATCTCTCTCTTAAATTATATTAAGGGTGAGGTTGAGAGACAGGAAAAAGTAGAAACAAGCTACAACAGAGGTAAAATGTGCAACGAGAAATCAACTAGAAATGGGCAAAAATTATGCCAAAAAGTAGTAAGGACCCAGGTGAAGTGTTAAGTTAATTAAAGTCTTAAGTGCCTTGCTCAGTCAAATTTTGGTTGCCTGTGTTCAAGACCAAAAGCCACTCCCTTCCAAATGATTCCAACACGCAGCGACCCTATAGGACAAAGCAGAACTGCCCCACAGGGTTTCCAAAGCTGTAATCTTTACAGCAGAAGACTGCTCCTGCGGAGATGCTGGTGGGTTTGCTCAAGACCAAAGACAGATTTTACCCAGGTTTGGGAACATACAGTAGTTTGATCGCAAATCACCACCAGCTGGGGTGCTTGTTAAAAATACAGCTTCTCTCACCCTGCCACTGGAGATTCTGAATCAATATGTCTGGAACAAGGCCTGGGGATTTTTAATTAGCCCTCTAAGTAATTCTGATGCAGCCAGTAGAATGGCATATGGAAATCAGGCAGATCATCAAAATTACTTTTTAAAAATATAGATTCGTAAGCTCCTGTGAAAGCCTACTGAATCTCACACCACTATCATATCCATAAAGTTAAATGCATCATGTTTGAATCCTTTTTCAGTCAATTTTTCAGCAAATTCATGTAGAAAAGAATTTCACTATGCCACCAGAGCTCCTTATGCCCTGGGGACACGGGAACGAATGAAAATTCCTTGCTATGATATTATCTAGCATTTATTGAGTGCTTGTTTTTTGTCAGACATCTTCCTATATAATCCACACACTTCTCCCAACTGTCTTTTAAAGTACTATTATCTCCGTTGTCCAGATGAAGAAAATGAGAAATTGAGGAATTTGTTACAATATGCACAGTTAGTAATATTTCTGTCTAGGAACTTGGGTGCTATATGATCCCAAATTCTCTGCCTTAATTACCTTACCTCTCTGCTTCATCTTGATGGGTAACTTCACATTTTTGTATATATGGAAGATGCAGCGGAAAGGTTTTATTTTCATTATTTTTTTTTTTTTTTTGGTCAAAATGCAGGGAAATCGAAATACAGTGGCTTTGGTAACCACAGAATATGATCCACATCATTCAATTCAATTCTTTGACAAGTTCTTGACCTCTCAGTTTCTGTTCCTTCTCTTTTTTGAATAGGGAAAACAACATATCAGTTGAGTAATATTCACTTTGCACTAAGTTAAAATGTTGAGGTTTTCAGGAGCTGGAATTTACTCGGCATTTAATTTACACCTGATTCACTTTGTGATGGGAGGAGGACTCCACTTCTATAATAATACATAGTTTGGTGAGCCTAAGTAGGGAGGCAGAATTGATTCAAAGAAGGAAGCACTTTCTAAAAATTAAATACACATTGTTCCCTAGTAGCTGATGAATCATTCTCCCACAGATACTACAGATTATATTATAGGAGAAGGATCAATTTTACCTAGCAAAATGCAGTAATTACTTTTCAACTCTGAAAACAACAGACATCAAGAACTTAAGTGCTTAAGACAGTGAACAATATCAAGACAATGTAACAGTCCTTCAAAGGTGTTTTAATTTTAAAAAAAGTTTTTTTGACTGTTCTTTGAATTAGGAAAAAAAAATAGGAAAAAAGTAATCTTCCTTCTACAAACACAGCTGCCTTGTAGAAATGATTTATAGACTGGAACAACCTTACTACTCCTCTACTTCTTAGGGGTCACTAGTTAATCTTTTGTTAACCTAATCAAAGAGCCTGAAATTAACCCAGGATGATTTTAAATAAGGGGTCCCGATGGCACAGTAGGTAAGCACTCAGTTTAGCTGCTAACCAAAAGGTCAGCAGTTCAAACCCACCAGCCGTTCTGCAGGAGAAAGGTGTGGCAGTCTGGTTCCATAAAGATTTACAGCCTTGGAAACGCTAAGGGGCAGTTCTACTCTGCCCTATAGGATCAGTAAGAGTCAGAATTGACTCAAAGGTAATTTAAAACAGGCTGTTCCTTTAATCTGGCAATTCCATTTCTAGGAATTTATCTTATGGATATCCTCACACAACTATTCAAAGAACTTGATATCAAGATGCATTTATGCATGAGTCAAAACAGTAAAACACTAAGGGTACAGCTTATCTATCCATTAACAGAGATAAAGAAGCAATGGCTCATAGGAGGAAAGGCCTGAGCACTGCAGTCGGCTGAGGAAGGATATCTGCTGCTGCCCTCATCTCAGAACAGGCTCCCCAACCCAGGCCTGTGCTTGGGACAACTTTCACTGCAGATACTCCCAGTCATTCCGACCTTCAGCCAGAAGTGTAACCAAGGTATGGTAGATAAGGTATGTGCCCTGGGCACTACTTGAAGGAGGTCCCACTGAACATTTTCTACTAACCCTTGTAGTTTCCATTGCCAGCTGTCAGGGATCATTCAGCAAGTGAAAACATACTTTCATATTTCAGAGCCTCCATGGTCCAGGCAAGGAGCTCTGGTATCACAATGACAAAGACATCTAACTGCTAACCAGAAGGTTGGTGGTTCAAACCCACCAGTCACTCTGAGGAAGCAAGACTGGGCAATCTACTTCTGTAAAGATTTACCAGCTAAGAAACCCAATGGGGGTCACTATGAGGGGATCGACTGGATAGCAATGGGTTTGGTTTTTTGGATCTTCCTCTGCTGAGCATAGAAAGAAATTGACAACAATTACTTTCAACAAATCAAACCAATGTCATCAGTGTAAGGGAGGAAGGTGCAGTTGTAATTTTCATGTAGTGTCATAATGTGTTAAGTGAAAGATTAACCAGCTTGACTTGTTAAAAAAAAAAAAAAAAGATGATGCAAAGAATTTGGAGTCCATTACCCTCAATTTGAAAGTAGTAATGCTTAAGAAAACTTGTTTGCCATTGCTTTGATTCTGACTCACAGAGACCCTACAGGATACAGAGTAACTGCCCAGAGGGTTTCGGAGGCTGTAATCTTTATGGACACAGAATGCCGAAATCTTTCTCCTGCGAGTGGGTTCACGACACTGACCATTCCATTAGCAGCTGAGTGCTTAACCACTGCACCACCAGGGCGCCTAATGATTAAGAATCTGGGTCATAAATGCAATACTTTGAAACACAAATCATCAATAATTTTGAAACAAAGTATTTTCACTTGATAAGGATGAAAACATTCTCCCCCGAAATGGGAAGGCTCTTCTCTACTTCATTTTGGAAGGAATCACACCAAATCTGGGAAAGAATTCAGAGATCATTTCACCTGTGTCCTCACTTTGCAAATGAGAAAACCGAGACCTAAAGCGCTGTAGTCCGGTTGTTTACTTATTTTCTTACACAGTTTCTGCCCTCATCTAATATGGCTATTGCTGTGATTTTGTAAAATCATCATCCATTCATTATGTTTTCTGTTCCATGCCCCCTACAACTTGAAGGGAAATTTTAAAGCTTTCATACTCATTTAAACCATCATGACAGCTTCGTAAAATCATTACAAATGTATGAAATGGTAAATGAACAGTTTTGTCTTATCTGAGCTGGTCTACATACAATTCCTCTGGTTACCGTTTAACTGAGCATTAAAAACGGAGGAACGGGTTTAAAAAACAACAACAAAATGCTTCGTAAATCAAGAGGAAAAAAAATCCCTATTGAGTTCTAGGTAATTTCAAGCTCCGCCTCAGGAAAACACAACTCATTTACAAGGTGAAGAGGAAGACGTAAGGTTAAATAGATCGTCCTGAGGATTTCTCCCAATACTAAGCTTCGATGAGAATTCAGAACTCAAAATACATAATTGCTGGTATTTGAATTTATCATCGTGAAAGCAGCAATAAAAATTCGATATCCTTTTATTAGGGAAGTGTTTTCTCATGAGAAACCTGCAGCTTTTCACACTCGGGTTGAAGTCATGCGTCTCTTTGAAAAGGGAAAATCAAGTGCACTAGGAAGGACAGCTTGTCCGAGGCCATTCAACAGCGAGGGTGCCGGAACAAGGTGGAGAGCAGCCTCCTCCCACTCACTGTAACAGTTCTTTACAAGTTCTGCCGAAATCAGGAATTTAGCACCAAAAAACCCCAAAACTCCCTGCCGTGAAATGGATTTCGACTCACAGTGACCTCTGCTTGGGTTTCCGAGGCAGTATCTCTAGGGAAGTAGTTGCCCAATCTTCCTTCCAAGGAGTGGCTGGTGGGTTTGAACCGCCAGCCTTCGAGCTAGCAGTGAGCTGCCTTAGGCTCTAGGCCACCAGAGCTCCAGGAATTTAGCAAGAAAACTTAAAGTTCAGTATGGAGAAAATGGGCCTTAATTCGTAACTTTTTTTTTTTTTTTTTTTTTAAGAATTCTATATTTACTTCCATAAAAGGTTGTTATGAGTCGGAATCCACTCCATGGCACTAGATATCTTTACTTTCGGAATTCTCTGAGAAGTTCAGGGCTGGGAGTGTTCCTACCCAAGGTCCTTTGGAGGAAGGGATAAAACGGGTAAACAGACAGGTGGCACTGCGTGCGCTCGAAAGTAGTATTCCCAGCATATTCCCTGCGCAATTGCTGTAAGGGGCACACCTGCAGGGCGGTCAGCGCGCGCCTCACCAGCGACGGTGCTTCCCTGCCCCCGCATTTCGCTTACCTGTGGCGCCTGCAGGAGCCTTCACCCTGAAGGTGGCCGTCTCGCCCTGTCCCAGGTAAGAAGAGGGCCTGCCCCAGGGCCGGGGGGTCCCAAGCGGCAGGTAGAAGTTGGACTTCTTCCGGATCGCCATCTGCCTGAAGTTGTAGCCGGCCTCAACGCTCATCGCACCCGATTTCCTCGCGGCCGGGTCCTCGGTCATGCTCAAATGCACGCTCGGCGGGTTCCTTGGCGGTGATCGGACCCCGGGGGGTGTTGCCTGCATGTCCAGTCCTTGGGCGACTCCGGAGAGGGACTCCGCGCTCCGGCGTCTCCTTGCCTGCTGCTTCTTATGCTCCTTTCTTCCCGGGACGCTTCGGGACAACAGAGAGTTTGGCTCCGAAGTCGTCAGCGGCAGCCGCACTCTCCTAATGGTGCTACTGCAGCAGCGGGCCGAGGCTGTCTCCACCCTCTCTTTCCTCCTCCGCAAGCCCCCGAGGGCGGAACGAGAAGGGCGCCGAAGATTTCAGTCTGTTTGCGCAGCCACCTCCGCCTCCTCCTTCTCGGGTTTGGGAAACAGCCAAGGACGCGCTGTGCCGAGCCCTGCACTGCGCTCAGGGCGGGGTCCACGAGCCATTCACTCCGCGCGGCCCCGCCCCGCGGGCGCCGGCGTAAGCCTATTGGTAGAGGGAAATGGCGCGGAAACGCACCTGCGGCTGTACATCTGGGTGTTGGGTCGTTTAACCAGGCTCACCTGCGCGCCACCAACTGGATTACGAAAGAAAGAAAAAAAAACGACTCTATACTCTGACTAGAATGCTTTCGGTTCGCAGACCCACACGCTGAGGGTCACGTATGTGTCTGTAGCCTGTGTTGAGCTCTTAATAATAATCTCATTTATGCCCCAGAATTACTCGATGACTTAAGTATTTAAGAAAGCAAGGCGTGGAAGGTATAGTGGATCACACAGCCATGCAAAGCTAAACTCCCCACTAGAGTCTCTCTGCACCACAATCTCTCCTTTTCCCACAGGAACAAAGCATTTTACCAGGAACACCTGTCCAGAGAACTGCGAAGGTGTGTGTGGAAGAGGAGGAGAAGTGGAACTGAAAATCCAGAGAGTTCCAGAAAACTCTCAGACCTTCCATCACCATGAACTCTTACAGGACTTAAAATTAGTAATGCTCTTTAAACCTGGTTCCCTCAGTTGATTCTGACTCATTGAAACCCCATGCTTTACAGCGCAGGACTGCTCCATAGAGTTTTCTTGTCTATAATCTTTATGGAAGCAGATTGTCAGGACTTTCTTCTGTGATGACCCTAGATTGCCTTTAGGTTAGTTTCATTCTCACTGCCCTTGAGTCAGATCTGAGTCATAGAGACCCCTCCTTGGGTTTCCCAGGCTGTATCACTACTGTAGGACATTGCCCAACTTTCCTTCCAAGGAATAGCTGGTGAGTTTGAACCACCAGCCTTCTAGTTAGTGGTAAAGTGCCTTAGGCACTATGCCACCAGAGCTCCTTTTAGGTTAGTAGTCCAGGGCAAACCACTTACACCACCCAGGGACCTTTGTGAGTCATGTATATCTATATCCACTGCTATTGAGTCAGTTCAGACTCCTAATAACCCCCACAGGGTTTCCAAGACTGGAAATCTTTATGGGCTCTGAACCACTGATCTTCTGATTAGCAATCAAATGCCTTAGGTGCTACGCCACCAGGGCGCCTGGACATAGATGTAGATAGATAAAAGCAGCTAAATACCAAATTAGGAACTCCAGTGGCATAGTGCCTAAGGCACTTGCCTGCTAACCAGAGGGCCGGGGGTTCAAACCCACCAGCCACTAAGAAGGATGGTTGGGCAATCAACTCCCATAGTGACACTGTCTTGGAAACCCAAGGAGGGGTCCCTATGAGTCATATCCAACTCAATGGCAGTGAGTTGTTTTCTTTTTTTTTTTTTTTAATACGTAATTGAAGAAAATACATTTTAAATTGGCTGGCTTACCTGAAGCTGTATTCCAGAACCATAGAGATAACTGGGGCAAATGGAGGTGTTCCAGGGACTCTAACTCAAGCAGAGTTCCCCAACCATTGCTTTTATCTCAGAAACCATCTCATATTTCTTCACATGGTCCTTCATCCTGGAGACATCTGTTCCAGTTCCCTGAAGTGTTACCCATGACCCAGTCCTCAAGAAACCTTTGTGGGAGCAATTCAGCTGCCTCATTCTCCATGGCTGCCACCTAGATCCCTGAGGAGAAGACACTACTCCTCTAGTTTTGTATACACATATTTAGATGTTGTTAAAGGGTACTTTACTTCCTTAGGATTTATTATCTACTTAGCACATAACTATTGCTTCTTTTTCTGTGTAATTGCAGTGTTATCTACTCCATATAGAACAGAAGTAATTTAAACAAGTAGTTTCAGATACAAACTAATACAAAAGGGTTATTTATTTCCATATACATAAGTTTAACTATAATTTAAATGCAACTTTCTAACATAATGTATTTGGTTCAATAAAAAGGTATTGCAATCTATAACAGTAACAAACTTGCTTAGCCAATTTTAAGTTAGGAGATACTAGAAATTTAAAAAAAAAATTTTATTGTGATTTGCATGAAAGTTTACAGATTCACTTTCGATACAGCAGCTCACATACACTTTGTCTCACAACATCGACTACAATTTCCCACATTGCAACAGCTCCTGTCCCCCACCCCCTCATAGCTACCTCTTCCTGTGTCCTTCCCTCCCATACACTCCTGCTCCCTGAGCTGTCTTCCAGGGCATACACAGCCCTTCCTTCTCCCATGATTATTCTCTCCAAGGAGTGTATTCACCTAATGTAAATGTTCAGCTCATACGCCTGTCTTTTGTTTGGCTGGAAGCCACAGGAGTGGGTTCAATTCCAGACCTGAATGGCACTTAAGGACCATAGTATCAGTGATTCCATCAGGCTCTATCAGACCAGAAAACCTGGTCCCTTTTTTTTTTTTTTAAGTGATTTTGAGTTTTGTTCCACAGTGTTCTCCCACTCTATCCAGGATCTCCTACATAGATACCCCTCTGAGTGGTTGACAGTGGTAGCTGGGCACCATCTAGTTCTTCTGGTCTCATAGTCATATAGGCTGAGGATCTCATGGTGTACCAGTCACTTGGACTAATTGTTTCCACACATCTTTGCTTTTCTTCATTCTTCTTT
This sequence comes from Orycteropus afer afer, assembly GCF_000298275.1. Classification (NCBI taxonomy): domain Eukaryota; kingdom Metazoa; phylum Chordata; class Mammalia; order Tubulidentata; family Orycteropodidae; genus Orycteropus; species Orycteropus afer. The sequence goes on from NW_006921687.1 coordinate 5,403,476, forward strand.
GCCCTGGATGAGGAGAGACCCATTGGAGCATATAGAAGGCCACTTGCAAGCTTTTAAGATCCCAGAGATACTAGAAATCTCAAGAGAACTAGGTACCAGTTGTTTAAAGGACCTGTACACACACACACACACACTCAGAAAAATAATTTTCTCAGGAGATTCTTACTCTTTCCAGAGAGAACTCCAATAAACATACCTTCCTGGGCAAAATGCATCATAACATAATTCTTTTGGGCAGCAGTTTCCTGCTTCTTCATTTGAATATTTCAAGGTACTTACATTGTACATATTTCTATTTCTTGGATTAAGTTGATCACATTTGCCTAATATTAGTTCACATCATTGGATATATTTTCACATGGAATGTTTTGTAATGTGTGTATCATCTGATATTACTTCTATCAGTGTTGTTGCTGCTGTTTATAATTTTCTGAAAGAAATCATTTCTTAGGGACTTTGCATTTGATGAGGAACCCTGGTGGCCCAGTTGTTAAAGCAACTTGCTGCTAAAGTCATTCAAACTCACCAGCTGCTCCATGGGAGAAAGATGAGGCAGTCTACTTCTGTAAAGATTTACAACCTTGGAAACTCTGTGGGACAGTCCTACTCTGTCCTATAGGATCACTCTGAGTTTGAATCAACTTGACAGCAGTGAGTCTGTTTTTTTTTTGGGGGGGGGGGCGGAATTGCATCTGATGATTACATTTTGCAACACTAAATGAATGGAGCTCTGGTAGCATAGTGCCTAAGGCACTTGACTGCTAACCAGAAGGCTGGTGGTTTAAACCCACCAGTTCACTCCTTGGAAGGAAGGTTGGGCAATCTACTTCTGTAGGGATAATGCCTTGGAAACCCAAGGAGGGGTCACTATGAATGGGTCTGACTCAACGGCACATAACAACAACAACAACAACAAATGAATGAAGTCAACAGAACTTGATTTGTTCTGAAGTGATCTTAGATTAGAGTGGAATTAAATATGGATTATCATCTTGTACATACAGTCTTAATATACTAATTTCTTTGTTTAAATAGCTAATAGAAAGTTGGTCACTAATACACTCATTAACATATTCAAATGAGCACTGCTGAAAATACAGTGATGAATGTAACAAGCAGGTCCTAACATCCCATGCATGTCTCTGTGACTGATACACTGCATGCTCACCAAACCCTGTATCTTTTTCCTTGGGAGAAAGAAGACTGCATTTAACCTTCCCATGTAGTTAGGTGGAGCCATGTAACTGCATTCAGGTCAAAATTTTGTAGGCAGCAGTAAATATTTACCATCCCCAGCCTTGGCTTCTGAACTCTGATAGGAAACTCTCTACTCTCTTTTCTCTGCCTGGTGGAGTACAGAGGAGCCCTTGGAAGACTCTGGAGCCCTGGATCTGGTGAAGCTACTAGATAGAAAAGAGCTGGGGGCCCAGAATCACTCATTTCCCTGGGATTAACATGTTGTTGTTGTTAGGTGCCGTCGAGTCATTTCCATCTCATCGCGACCCCATGCACAGCAGAGCAAAACACTGCCTGATCCCGTGCCAGTTCCATGATCCTTGCTATACTTGAGCCCATGGTTGCAGCCACCATTTCAATCCATCTTGTTGAAGGCCTTATCCTCCGTCGACCCTCCATCTTACCAAGCATGGTATCCTTCTCCAGGGAATGGTCCCCTCTGATAACATGACCAAAGTAGGTGAGACGAGGTCTGGCCATCCTCGCTTCCAAGGAGCATCTAGGTTGCACTTCCTCCAGGACAGATCTCTTAGTTCTTTTGGCAGTCCATGGTACCTTCAACATTCTTCGCCAGCACCACAACTCAAAAGCATCAACTCTTCTTCGGTCTTCCTTATTCATTGTCCAGCTCTTACATA
>NW_006921687.1:5408985-5410054 GCF_000298275.1 Orycteropus afer afer
AGTCCATTTCAGCTCACTAATGCCAAGGATATCAATCTTTATGTGTTCCATTTCATTTTTGACAGCTTCCAATTTTCCTAGATTCATACTTGGTACATTCCATGTTTCGATTATTAATGGATGTTTGCCGCTGTTTCTCCTCAGTTTGAGTGGTGACACATCAGCAAATGGAGGTCTCAAAAGCTTTGCCTTATCCATATGAATGAGTAAGACTGATTTTACTCTGATAATGCAGCTCTTTTCCAGTCCTACTTTGAGAGCTTTCTAAGCTAAGTAACTCGTCTTCCTCCTCTGTATTGGACGATGTTTCTGGACTATTCATAAAGTTGTGCAGTAATGTATCAGACAGTGTTTCTCTGCTATTCATAAGATTTTCCCTGGCCAATTCTTTGAAAAGTGGATGGCCTCCTCCTTCTTCCTAGTCTGTCTCAGTCTGCAAGCTGGGCTGATACTTCCAGTGGCACAGCCTCAAGACTCAGAGCAACACGTCACCACAGTAGGACAAACCAACAAACAAGTTTGTCTCACTTAGCTGTTGGAAACCCCTCCAACCACACTCACCTGGATCCCTGTGGCTAACTCCTCGATCTGTTCCAGTCCCCTCTGCCTTTTCTGTCCTCTCCCTGTTTCCTGCCTGGCTGCTTGTGGTGGGTGGCCTAGGCTCCCTCTCCTCACCTGGCTCCCTGCAGTTGACTCCTCAATCTGTTCCTATTCCATTTGCCTTTTCTGTCCTCTCCCTGCCTTCCCACCTCGCTCCTTATGGGGCATGACCTAGGTTCCCTGTCTTCACTTGGGTCCCTGTGGCTGACTCCTCAATCTGTCCCAGTCCCCTTTGCCTTTTCTGTCCTCTCCCTGCTTTCCACCTCACTGCCTGTTCTTAGGTCCCTGGAATAGGAATGAGAATGATATCACTTTAAAATCCAAAATGGTTGCCACTTGTAAACATTAAAAATGTCTGCGTCCTCAGTCACTTTAAATATCCAAAATGGCCATCACTTGTAAACATTCAAAATGGTTGCACCCTCGGTCACTTTACAAGGGGTGGCCATTTTGGATTTGGGATTAACAT